>NW_028261391.1:66452276-66482276 GCF_051295495.1 Thamnophis sirtalis | reverse complement strand
CTTTGGGAAAAGGTCTGGATGATTGATCTGGATCAGTGTTTCTCAACTTTGGCAACTTGAAGATGTCTGGACTTCAACTCCCAGAATTCCCCAGCCAGCGAATGCCCTATGAAGCGGTATATAAGTCTAACAAACAAACAAACAAACAAACAAACAAACAAACAAACAAGATCGCCTTCTGCTAATCAGTTATCCTCTGACTGTCTATAGCAGTTGAGTGTAAATACAGGGCAGAATAATCGAGTCTAGCATCATCTTCCTTTGGAAAATTAACTCTCTATTTCCATGTGCTAATATGGGAGATATATGCTGATTGTTTTTCCATCAGCTCCATTCCTCATATAAATATAGGAAACTCATTCAATATACATAGTTCTTCATTTGTTTCCCAAACAATTTCTTGGCAAGACCCCGTACCCAAGGTTTCTTTGTTAAGTATTTGGTGAATTTATACAACTGCCCTGTAGATGTATTGAAAATGAGGTTTCTAGACACTCCCTGCCTAAAATTGAATGTCATTCCTGAATCAGAGAGTGTCCTGAATCGGGCTGGGTGTAGTAACAGGGATTCAGAAGAAGGCCCTTTTCAATTGGAGGTCCTTTTCTTAAGCCGAGTGAATCTTAACAGCTAGCCCTCTCTTTTGATCAAACCAAGTCCATTTGTACTTATATAATAATGTCTAACAGAGTGGGATATTAAGAAAAATCGTCTTGTAAGCCCAAAAAACACAGATTCTAAAGTAATCAGCAATTTTATTTTCTTAGAAAAGGCAAATACTTTAAAAGGATTTCTTTATTTAACAGAGAAATATTTTAAAAAAATTATTGTTAAGATTATAAAATTTGTAGATGATTTTAAAAAGTTATACAGACATTTTTAAAAAGTTTCTTCTCTGATTCTTCATAATATTTCAGAGCTTAATTACTCTGTTAGACTTGTAACATATTTTAATAGTTATCAATAATTAAAACACCACAATGCATTTGAAGACAAATTATATGATTATTATTTAAAAGTAAGGAATGAGTGAATCTAAAGACACTGAAAGACCATAATATATACATAATGTCTGTACACAGTGACACAATTGTGAATCAAATAAAAAAGGTAAGATTGGTTTTGTTGGTTCCAAAACAACATTTTTATTCCTATATATTTTTAGATTTCTACATTTGTAGATAATACTATTCCCTATAAATTAAAACTGACCCAGGAACCTAAAATATACTCTGCACTAATATATAAGCAAAAACTAGTTGATAATTTATTGGATAAGGATCAATCAATGCTTGAGAGACCAATTCTAATGTAAGCCTTGCGCATGATAAGTGGTTTTCCTAACACTTTAATGTAAAAGATTATACAGCTATAATACTAAACTACATTGCAGGCATTAGGACAATTATTTTCATAAGGCTTAGTATGCAGATAAAGACACAAATGCAATGTCTTAATGATATTTTTGATTGTCCTAAAACCCATTCAGAACCATAGTTCAAGCTTCTGGTTGCTTTGGAATGCATTCAGTTGAGTAATTTTGTAACCATACTTAGAGCTATCAATAACTGTTGGAATGTGAGAATCATGGCAACTAAGGTTTCATATTGTTGATTTGGGTTAAAGTATATAATATTGCAAACATTTAAAACAGAAATTTTTACAACTTAATTTTTTACGGTATCGTTTTCTTTCTCATTGGACGATCCCAGAATCGACGGAGGCTTGTTTCCGAGTAGTCTTTGGAGGTGGTGGCGGAGGTGTTTTGCTTGGTAAAGGAGGCGGCAGCTGCTAGAAGAAAAATTGGATAAAAGATCTTACTAGAGAATTAACTGTATTGATTTAAAGTATAATTTCATATAATGCTACTGTTGTGACAGCGGGATAAAAATCTATACCTATTTAATTCCGCTCCCACATGAGTCTGACAAACAGGGCTTTACTAATGACTGTAACTAAATTGAGTAGTCAGTAAGGACATCAAGTGAAATCTATTACATACAGTAAGTAAGTATAATTATTTTACATTGCGTTTGTTAACTATTTTATCACTAGATAATACCAAACCGAGATATATTCTGGAATATATTCCTCCAACTTTTTTAAAATAATTGGATACCAATTTTCAGTTTACAAAGGCCATGCTATATGAAATGTGTACATTGCTAGTTTATGAACAACTTTTCATTTGCCAGCATATATTTACGAAGGCTTAATGCCACTATATTATGTTGCTGAGTACTGTTTTGAGTTTCTAGAATTTTATTTAATCAAATTAATCAGGAGTAGAAGTGCAAATTGTATGTGCAGCAAATTATGCACCAATAAAGATCAAGCTATGTAGCCAATAATAAAAATTCTGGTTATAAGGGTAATGTGCAGCTATTTCACATATGTGTACATGATACTGTTAAGCTGATTTTTCATAGCTTCACTTAAGAATACAATCATTAAAACCTCCATTGCAGAACCATGAAATCATTTTGCAATGCTCCATCTAGCAGTTATAACAGAATAACAGAGTTGGGAAGGGTCTTGGAGGTCTTCTAGTCCAATCTCCTGCACATGCAGGAAATTCTATATCATTCCAGACAAGTGTCCAGTCTCTTCTTCTTTTTTTAGAATTTTTTTTATTGTTTTAGTTAAACAAAAAAACAAAAAGAAAAAATCATCTGTCGTTACATCTTGTTGAAAGCGTATCGATTGGTTACAAATATATTCCGTGCGTTTCTTCCACAATCCTTACATATTACTTCATTCAAATCAGGTTGTACATTTTAAGTCAAGAAAGAAAAGTTATGTATTTTACTATCCCTGTACCACAATTCTCATTTGGTTACCATCGTTTAAACATGTTTTTATCTAGAATCATTCGAGACACAACCACCTACTGGCGTTCATTTGCAATTTCAATAGATCTCCAATAACATTGCACCTTTATAACATATTCTAAAATTAATTCGGTTAAGTAAGATATCTAAGCACCCTCCCGCTCCCGTAACACACCTGTATGTATCATTAAATATTGTCCATTAACATTTCATTGTTATTATTGTAGTTAACTAAAGGTTATTTACAGTTTATCTCACCTCTCCTCTCCAGGCCCATATAATATTATAACTTTATAGCCGTCTTTAAACAATGATTTATTAATAAGATTTATAGGACTTTTCCCTCAATCCCAAATTAGTTAAATACGTGCTAGGAAAATAAACATTAGACATCTAAGACAATCTAAGAGATATTAACATTTTTACTTGATAATCACCCCAAATATACATTATAGCATTTCTATGGCCTGGATATTTATCCTAACTAGGGTTATTATTTCTCTATTAGTATCATAGTAAATTTATGTTAATGGATAAACATTCAATGGTAATCTAAAACAGTCTATAAGGTACTAAAATCTCTACTTAATAATCATCAAAAATTAACTAGCTTTTTTCCATCAGCTAGCATTATTAACTAGTATCTTTCCAGTAACGAGGTGATCTTTCCTCTCTCCCCAGCCATTGTGTCAATTCTCTGTCCAGGACCTTTCCAGAGTTTAAGACTTCTCTCCGCAATTTGAAGCTTAAACAATCTCTCATGTGGTTTTGTTGCCCTTGAGTTGTTGTTAGTGTAAGCTTAATTTTGGTTGTCAAGTTTATTTCTGAATAGATTTGTCTTATTAACTCCATCTTTTTCACTCTTTCTTTTTCTCCTACATCCTGGAGTTTGGGGTGGAACACCAAATTATCAAAGTCACTTTTCCACCTTTCCTTCTTTCCACCTTCACTCATGTTTACTCCATTTATAAGTTCATCTGAGTTCTTATCTTTGTTTTCTATATTTTCATTCGCTTCTTTAATTTCTGGGGCTGCAACCCCATCATCTTTTTTTGTGATACCCCATAGTTTGTCCCATTTCTTCTCAAATCTCTCAAGTCCTTCGGAGAAGTTTTGAAGTCCAGCCAAAATGTTTTGAATTATCAATTGTTTTTTCATCTGAGTATTGCTCCATTTTTTAAAGTAAGGAAAAATATAAAGAAAAAGCAAGAAGAAGAATTTGGTACCACTCTAGCCTATCACAGATTTTGAAGAATATATCTATTTTTATTTTAAATCTTAAAACAAATGTTCTTTTATGGTTTTCAAAAAAGAAGGGTTCTAAAGTTTTTCTTTTCTTTTCCAATTCTTGCCAAAATATTTTCCACACACACCACTATTTGTGACCTTGGGTCTTTATCAGGTTTTAAGGAGAAGTTCCAAATCCTTCCGTTGCACAGTCAGTGTAGTCAGATAAGGGTGAACAAAAGATACATTGTTACAGCAGCAAAGGGAAAAAAAAGCTTCAGACTTGGGCTTCCAAGTGGCAGATTCGACTATTTTAAAACCTTTTTCCTTAAGTATCTTTAATATGATATTGTAACAAGTAGAAGAAGAAATTTATTAAAGTAAAAAGAGTTTTAATTTAAGCCAAAAAAGTTAAAGGAATAAAGGGAAATAGAAAAGAAAGATCCATCTCTTCACCTCAAGCGGAAAAAACGGAAACGTTGCAATCACTCAATCCACAAAAGATCGTTACAGGCAAGAGCAAAAAACTTTCTAAGGCAGTCCAATAGGGATTAAATACGCCGCTTTGTTCTTGCTTAAGGGACTAATTTAGCTTAAGAAAAGAGTTTCTTAGGGCAATCTTCTAAAAGAAAAGATCACCAGATAGAAACACTTTCATTCTCTCTTTCTGGAGTTGTCTCTGGAGCCGGGGGGGTGTGTTGCCTTTGCCGCCGGTTGGAAGCACTTCCCTGGGGTCGATCAGGGACTTTGCGATGTCCCTGAGACCAGCAAGGTCTTGTCTTCCCAGTCACCATCTCTTTGGGATGGTTTAGGTTCTGCCGGACCGTCCAGGGGTAAAAGTGTAATCGGCGGATTTGGACAGTTGAAACTGTACAATGTAATGTTGTGACATTGGCTCCTCCTCAGTCCAGTCTCTTCTTAAAAGTTCCCCATGATGGAGCAAAGTTACCGGTAATTTATGTGTGTGGAGAGTGTAAGGGAAGAAATAGAAAAGGACCAATAAAGGAGAATATTTATAGCTCAGGATTCAAATGTGAGGTATTGTATTGTATTTTGTATTTGTATTGTATTTTATTATTTGTATGCCGCCCTTCTCCGGGAGGACTCAGGACAGCAAACAATTCAAGGGGGAAAAAAAGGGGAACATAAAAAGACAAAATACAAATAATAAAAATAGACAACAGTTGCACAACCATACATGTTGAGAGGGGAGGGAACTCATCACCCCCAGGCCTGCCAGCAAAGACAGGTTTTGACGGCTTTTCGGAAGGCCTGGAGAGAGGTGAGGGTCCGAATCCCTGCGGGGAGTTCATTCCAGAGGGCCGGAGCTGCCACAGAGAAGGCCCTCCCCCGGGTAATAGCCAGGTGGCATTGGCTAGTAGATGGCACCCGGAGGAGGCCAACCCTGTGAGATCTAATGGGTCTGTGGGAGGTAATTGGCAGCAGGCGGTCTCTCAAGTACCCATGGTACTCTTTGAGTTTGGCTGTTTTCTTGCAGATATTTCTTTACCTAAGTAAGTAATATCATCAGCAACAACAATATTGATAGTTTGGGTAATGAATTGTCTGCACAATGCAAGAAAATAACCATTCTCAGCGAAGAAAGGGAATTAACAATATAAATTTCTGCATAATTTTAACAGAAATCCCCAGAAATCCATATTAAGATACTTGAAAAGGATACTAAAATATCTACGTTTGCCCTAAGATGGATTAACTCAGATATGTCATTAGAAAGAAATCTTGTATTTTAATACTATTAAATTAATTGAGTACATACACATTCAGTAATAGATATGGCTGCAAGTAATGTTTGCTGGCAGCGTAGCAGGGCTGGGTTTCGACCGGTTCGCACTGGTCCCTGCGATCCGGTTGGTCGCCGAACCCGGAAGTAAGTAACTTCCGGGAACGGCGAAGGCCCCCCCCCGCGCCCGCCCGCACACCCATGCCTGCTCCTTACCCGGTTTTTTCAAATTTCGCGCTTTCCACGCATGCGCAGAATGCCTGTGCGATCCTCCAGGAGCAGCTGGAGCATCGCGCAGACGCTAGTACGCATGCGCGCGCCGCGTGCGTGTGTGAGGACGCCGCGTGCGTGGATGCCACGTGCGTGTACGCGCGCACCGCGTGCGTGCATGAGGACGCCGCCGGCCTCGTTCCAACCGATCCGGTTGGAACGGGGCGAGAAACCCACCCCTGCAGCGTAGGTAGATTGTAACACATTCCGAGACTGAACTCTTAGATTGATAGTAGTTACAACTTCTTTCTATCTTCTTTCCACTTTTATAAACATGCAGAACGTTCTTCTAGTTTCTGTCTACCTCTTTACAACGAAAGAAGGGCGAAAAAACATATGAATCCCCGCAGAAAAGTTTGACTGCCAATCACAATATTCTTGAAATAGAGATCCAAATTTTCTGGAAAACTGAAAGGTTCCTTCCAATGGAGCGTACCCCTGGTGACTTAATTAACACATCTGTGTAGTTGTCTTGGCAACAGTACGAAAGTTGGTTGCTGCCTTCTTTCAACAGTACGAAAGTTGGTTGCTGCTGACTTCCGAGTTTAATCTGAGATTTTGGTATTTCTTAATGACCTTCCAAATATTAAGTGAGCCTGACCCTGTTTAGTTCCTGGGTCTATTTCAAAATTCGTTTCTATATATGTGAAAGTGTGCTATTGTTATTCAGCAAATGCCTTAGGCTGGGTAGGTATTTATAAGCATTTTCTGGCTTGTAAACCTGTAGTGAAAGTTAATTATAGGCAATATCATTGGTAGCGATTACGTTTTTATTTGTAAATGAAAAACCTTTTCCTGCTTTCTTTTGGTGTCCATTTTATATTCCTATATTCCTATTAACAGCTTGGCCTTTTTTGGATCAATTTAAGTTTCATAATTTTAAATCTCTTGTAAAGGATAATCAAAATAAATGCAAAGAAAAGATTCTATTGAACTTCGAAGCTACAATAGACGACACCAGCAAATTGCTATCAATAATTAGGCTATGGACTAATCACATTTAGTAGAAACAGAAAACACAGGCTTTTTTCATTTCCAAGCCTAGATAAAGAGGGCCAGGGGCTCTATGTATATTTTATACTTTCATTAAATAAGGACTGTGTTAGGTTTCAACAATAGTAGGTTTTAAGAGAAGGACTGAAGCAGTGGTGGGTTTCAAAAATTTTTGGAAGCTCTTCTGTAGGTGTGGCCTGCTTTCCGGGTCCACTGGTGGAACCTCTTCTAACCGGTCCGGTAGATTTGACAAACCGGTTCTACCGAATAGGTGCGAACTGGTAGGAACCCACCTCTGGACTGAAGTAATGATATGGTCTACTATAAATTAGATCCACACCTAAACCAATTTCCTACAGTCATGTGACCTTCAGGAAAAATAGAAGTCTTATTTAAAAGATACATCTGGAACATGAAAGCATTTTGTCTCCAATCACCTCTCTTTAATTTTATTTTTACTGTATTAAAACAAACAGATGCCCTTGTTTCTCTTGAATTTGCCTTGACAGAAATGGGTGAAATATAAAGGAATGGGAATTTTTCTTTATGAATTAAAAAAAAAACATCTGGGGTTTGCATTGAAATATTATGGCCAAGAAATTAAAATCACTCTTTAAAAACGAATTGTAGTTTCTTGACTTCCTCAGTTTCTGGCACAAAAGGATATGCAATTGTTTATCCTTATCTACATGCATCTTACTTTATAATTTCCTTTTCAGGTCTAATATAGGGCTAATTCTCTCTTTTTCATAAATTATACAATATTTTGAATACACACACACAGTTGACTGCATTGTATGATAATGTAAACAGTACTTCTCATAGAATTATTGAATATTAAACATTTGAGACCATATGCATAAGAAGAACTGAATTCAAACAGTAAATTATAACGTTTCTGTTTCATTTTGCCTTTATTTATTCGAATTCTGTTAATTTATTTATTTATTTATTTATTTGTTTATTTGTTTATTTATTTATTTATTTATTAGACTTATATACCGCTTCATAGAGCTTTCAGCCCACTCTAAGCGGTTTACAGATTTTTTAGCAAATTGAGTGAGCAAATTGCCCCCACAGTCTGGGTCCTCATTTCACCCACCTTGGAAGGATGGAAGGCTGAGTCAACCTTGAGCCGGTGAGATTTGAACTGCTGAACTGCAGATAACAATCAGCTGAAGTGGCCTGCAGTACTGCACCCTAACCACTGCGCCACCTCGGCTCCTAATTCATGCTCATAAATAAACTTCCCTTTGCCAGTGTTATTATTTATTTATAACCAGGACATTTTATACACATGTATATACACATATCACTAGAGAAAACATAAAAAGAATCCCTATAATAAAACATCACTAACACCCTCCAAATTAAATTAAAATAATAGAAAAAGATAAAATAAGAAACAATGGTGGCTCAGCTACCCTCAAGCTTCAAAATCTACTTAATGTTTACTAATGTTACTTATAAAAACCCACTGATCTAGTTTGGTCTCTATGTTTTATTTGTGTCCAAAGACATGCCGAATTTCAGATTAATGGAGATATTTGCCATATAAAAATTTGATAATACTGTGGAGATATTTCATTCCTCTTTTCTTTTCAATAAACATAAATGCTTTCCTATTTTGATAAAAATGTATTTCATTACTTTGTCAAGAAGAACATAACTTGTCAAAAAGACAACCCTTTATTGATTTGCTAAAGTTCTAAATACAGGTTCAAAAGGCATAGATTCTATGAGCAGGCAAGGTGCATGAATAAGTGTAGTTTTCAATTTACTGCACATGATTACATACGTTTATTATGAAAGTAATAGGACTGGGGTACAGTTATCATATAATGTTTTTGTCTTCATTAGTTCTACTACTATATATTTCTTCTTTAAAAGGTGTATAAAGTTTTGCATGCATTTTAGATTAATTGAGATTAGAACTTTATTTCCATTCTGAGTAGACTTCCTATGTTTTAAATTAAACGCCCTTTCTTTTGAATTTCTTTTCTTGATTATTTTTAGTGTGTAGCTGATTTTGTATTCAGTGATGGGTACAATCCTTAGAAAGTAGCAAGGTCTCATGTTAAGAGCCGAGGTGGCGCAGTGGTTAAATGCAGCACTGCAGGCTACTTCAGCTGACTGCAGTTCTGCAGTTTGGCTGTTCAAATCTCACCGGCTCAGGGTTGACTCAGCCTTCCATCCTTCCGAGGTGGGTAAAATGAGGACCCGGATTGTTGTTGGGGGCAATATGCTGACTCTGTAAACCGCTTAGAGAGGGCTGAAAGCCCTATGAAGCGGTATATAAGTCTAACTGCTATTGCTATTGCTAACTTCCGGAAGAAAATATTATAGACGTATTTTATAAGTTTAGACCTAAGGACACTGAACTGAATATGTCATTTTAGTTCTGAATATGTCATTCCCCAGTTCTGCTATAGGGTCAGAGTTTATGCTCATTCAGATCTGTTCTGACCCCCTCCTCCGTCCAGTAACGAATGCCGAAACAAGCTTAAATGAGAATGTCCTTTAATCACAAGTTCAGACTCTCGGTGGCTGAAAGCCAAGTAAACAAACAGATAAGGACTTTGGCAGCGAGGCCGACAAACTTGGGCAGCAATTCAGACAAATTCTGGCAGCAATCCAGCCTGCCAAGTTTGTTTCTCTTTAGTCAAAGTGTTAACTTCTGCAAGAAGGGTGTGGCACAAGCAGTCTCTTTTATAGTCTGGAGAGGAGCCAAATGACCATCAGCTGAGCATAATTACCTCCTGTAATTAATAGTTGTTCTTGACTCTGAATAGCCCTTTGACAGCGTGCATCCCGGAACAACTCACAGTTAGTTTCTAGATCACTCTCCCTTGTCTCCTCCCCACTGATCCAAGGCTCAGGCGCCACCTGGTGGCCAACCAGTCTCTTTGCACCCTGCTGAGAGTCGGAATCCTGTCCAGGGTCCTCCACATCCTCCAGGGCCGACTCATAGGGCCCCTCGCTGTCAGAGTCTGGTGGCAGTTCCAACGGCTCCTGCTGGGCCACAACACAGATGCTACCAAACTGCAGTGCCTTGAATCCTTTATCACTGGCCATGCTGTCTAGGACTACTGATGTTTTAATTAAACATTTGAAGAGCTTCAGGATGTCCACTCCAATGAGATTATGTTACCTAAAAAACTTCAGTATGTATTTTTATAATAAAAAGTATGGATACGTCAAATGAAACCAAATGTATAAAGTTGGATCAAATTTAAATGGTGATTATAGTAAATATTGAGGGAGGTCTCGGCATTTGGATATGTCTTTTACTTCATTTTCCATGTGTATGATGGGATTACTTTTAAGATATATCCTACTTTTAAAATGTATTAATAAGATACATCTTGCTATCACATAAAAATATTGAGCATTGCCTATTAGCGTGCTGATTGTGCATAGCAATGCAGGCACATATAATCCCATTTAATCATGGATCCATGCATGATACCCATGCATGATATTCTCCTTGTATAATTGACCACAAGTTACAATTGCATTTGCAAGGAATACTTTTCTACGTAGAAGACAAACGGTTGATGAAAGATATTGGCTATGAAAATATTCAGATGTGTTGTGACTCAGCAGAAGTTTGCTGTGAGTTGAGTCGGGATGCAGGAATAATGAGCAGATGTTGCTCATTAGTGTCGTCTTCTGGAGATAAAAGACGGATGGTGCCATGCCTTAGTTGCAGAAGTCAACGTTCATTCGTGGTTCGTCGTTCATCGGTCATGGTTCGTTGTTTGTGAGAGGCACTTGGATAAGTGATTTGCTTTCTGTAAACCTGATTCAAAGGGACACTTGGATAAGTGATTTTGCTTCCTGAAAACCTAGTTTGCTGTAAGAGTTTTGTTTTTGCATTTTGCTGCGTAACCTTTTTGCCAGAGACTTTATCTATGTTTATTTTGGGCTCGCAGCCAGCTTGAGCCAGGACTGATAAAGATATTTCCTTTGAAGTTCTGTCTGACTGTCATTTGTGAGTGAGTGGAGAAGGGGGGTCAGAACACAGATGCATATACTTTAGCTCTGGATAAATCAGATTTGAAAGCTGCAGACTCATTGGAAAGTCTGGAAAGAGATATAGACTGTACAGATGCAAAACCAACTGAGTTGACTGCATACCTCTCTCTGAAGTTCAAGCCTGCATTCTTTTACAATAGCAGAAGCCTGTCTGAATGCAGAAGCAATAAACTGGTTTTTCCTAGGAGAACTGAAGAATATTGGGAAATGGATTTGTCACATTTAATCAGAAACCCACTTTCCCAACAGATACACCACAATTGGTGTATCTGTTGGGAAGATACACCAATTGTAGAGACCAGGGATGGTATTCAGCTGGTTCGGACCAGTTCAAGTGAACCGGTAGTGGCGATCTGTGGGTGGGTGGGTCTGCCTATGCGCCACGGTTCTATGTCATCCTATTTAGCCACATTTTCTAAACTGCATGCATACATACAAGCTGCATACATGAGCAAAGCACATGTGCCGAAGATGCACACTCACCGTTTTGGTGTGTAGCAAATCGGTGGTAAAATTATGTGAAACCCTCTGGAGACTGAATTTATTATATTTAATTAGGCAACGATTGATAAGAGATGGTATTAAAACACAAACATAGATTTTTGATCCAGAACAAATTACTCTTAACTCTTGGAATGATTTGGGATAGATAAGATGCCACGGTAAATTTTCTACAAATTGATTACAATAATAATTTGTTAACAGAGGGTTTTGAAACTTTAACATTGCCCTTTTTATTATTATTGTTCTTTCTGTTAGCTATGTTGTCATTAATATAGTTATAAATATGGATGACAAGTCAAAAATTAGTAGTTTAAAACATTTTTACAAATGTTTTCTGGGCTTGTTTCGCAAGGGTTGGGAAATAATACTGTAGTAATGTATTAATCAGTATTCAATTGGGCTGCATGTATACATGTGTTGGGATTTTTCTCATTTTTAATACACTTTTTTCAATGTTTTGTTTGTTTTGTGTTTTTTCTTTTTATAAAATTTGTTGGAATTTTGTGTTTTAAAGAATTTTAAAAAAAGAAGACACAGACAAGCTACCACAATAGTTTTAGGCTGATTAACTATATGAGCCACTGTACTGTCAGTTAGTTATCAACGAGTTAGGTTCAATGTCTGTTGCCTTCATGGACAAGCAGGTCAGAGGTGGGTTCCTACCAGTTCGCACCAGTTCGGTAGAACCGGTTCATCAAATCTACCGAACCGGTTAGAAGAGGTTCCACCAGTTGACCCGGAAAGCAGGCCACACCTACAGAAGAAATTCCAAAAATTTTTGAAACCCACCACTGGTCCTTGGATATGATTATTCTACACTATCATGCTCATATTTATAAAACTCAGTGCCTCTGTGAAAGGTAAGGATGACTACTGTGTTTGTGGTGCAATCAGAACGTTGCGTGTGTTGAAGTTGTTTTAACGCAAACCAAAGATGCCTTTTAAAAAACAAGTTTACATCCTATTCTTATGCATGCCAGTGCTGTGGGTGAGGTAATTTAAGGTGGTTCTGACAAGTGTCGTCGGCATCTTCATATCCGGTCACATGGGCGGCAAGCCACTCCCATCTGGTCACATGGGCGGCAAGCCACTCCTACAAAGGAGGCCACACCCACAGAGTAGGTTCGAACAATTTTTGAAACCCACCACTGAAGCACGTGATGTCTCAACCTGATTTCAATGACGTTTAATTCTACTAAGGATGCTCCGTAATAGCCAACCATCCATTCTCATCACATGTCTAAAGTATGTGAGTTGTGACTTGCTTTTTATTGTCTCAAGGAAGCTGTCACTCTCTATTGGGTCCGGGATTGATTGGAACTCCTTACTGTCTCTAAACCCATAATTCAGTGGCATCTGTCTTCTTCCTCTCATTCGGTGTATCTGTCTTTCAAAGCTTCACCTTTTTACATTGGAAAAAATAAGTATCCAAGTTTGTCATTGCTCTGTAAGATTAATCTCTTCACTTCTATAGCATGTTGGCCATCTTTATTCTAGAGACCAAGAAAATTCATCTAACTTCATTTTTTTTCAACATTAGCTCTAAATTTAGTAAGCATGCAGTTGTATGTTATCTTTGTATATACTTCACATTTAACATTAATCTGGATTTTTCATTTTGGATACTTTTAATCTTATTTACTTTTGACTGATAAAATGATGCTGTTCCCAAATCTAAAATTATATTTTAACTTCCATGTTGATTCCAGCTATCATATCTTCCAATTTTAATAATATATTCACTATATAATTTAAACAAATTTGGGCAATTGGTATGTATGGGTTTTAATTATACATTATATATATGTATTTAGTGTCGCAACCCCTGGTATGCCCAAATATGGGAGGAAGCCTACTGCTTCCTTTCTATGTCTATCGGCTCATCACAAGAGACCATCCAGACAGGGAAATAGGTATGTATTTAGTGTCACAACCCCTGGTATCCCTGGCTCACCTGATAAAGGAGGAGAACCTTGTGGCTTAGTGGTTAACACATCTGCCTAATATGTAATACAGCCCAGGTTTGAATCCCAGTAAGGGTATGGCTACCTGATGAGAGCTAAATAGCTTGAAATAGATCTATACTAGTCTCCCTTTATTTATTTATCAGCACAAATACAACACAAATGTAACAAAGGCAACAGTAAAAATATTGGGTTTCTGTCTGGATGGTCTCTTGTGACGAGCCGATAGACAGAGAAAGGAAACAGTAGGCTTCCTCCCATATTTGGGCATACCAGGGGTTGTGACACTAAATACATACCTATTTCCCTGGTTCACCTGATAAAGGAGGAGAACCTTGTGGCTTAGTGGTTAACACATCTGCCTAAGATGTAATACAGCACAGGTTCGAATCCCAGTAAGGGTATGGCTAGCTGATGAGAGCTAAATAGCTTGAAATAGATCTATACTACAGGGCGGGGCATAACCTTTTCCTAGGGGGTCACAGCAACACTTGTAATAACAACACAAATAATTCATACACCATTCGAAAGCCCATCAAAAACTGAGTTTATTGACACGATTTAATAGTCAGTATGACCACCATTAGCCCTTCGAACAGCATTCAAACGAGGTGGATAAGAACACAACAAATCTTCAAACAGTTCCGTTCGATTTTCCAGATTTTTCAACACAGTTTCCAAATTCATTCTCAAAGTTTCAACCGAATATCGATTTTGACCTTGCTCCTGAATCATCAGAGCTTCCACTTCATCCTTAATCCTTAATTATGGCCCCAATGTTCTCTGCCGGATTGAGATCTGGCGAATTTCCCGGCCAGACGTCATTGCCCCAAAATTCGACATTGTTTTCCTTTAACAATTGCTGAGTCGCATTTGCATTTCCGAATCGAATTTTCCAGCCATTCTTAAAGCAAATTTAACATTTAATAGCTCATTCAATTCAGTTTTTTATGGGCTTTAAAATGAGGTGTCGCGGAAGTTGTAAACTGCTGTCGATCTTGCTGTGACCCCCTAGGAAAAGGTTATGCCCCACCCTGTAGTCTCCCTTTATTTATTTATCAGCAAAAATACAACATGTATATATGTTGTATTTATAACTTCCGCGAAAACCTCAGAAAACATTATACATACACACACACACACCACACACACACACACACACATATATATATATATCACTTTTTTAAACAAAGATAAAAGCTAATACAAATAGAAAGTATAAAAGAAAAAAAGAAAGCAATAAAAAGTGCACGAGAAGCAAAGAGATTAAAGATAGAAAAGAAAGAAAAAAGTAGCTTCAAATATTCTTCGCAGCAACTATAAGTACAAATAAATTTGACCTCTCTCTAAAGATATGTTTCTCTACAACCTATCCTGTTTAATCATCAAAACCATAAGTCATAAGTTCATTTTTTTTCCCATTTTTACTCACAAAGTTCTTAAGCGTATTCTAGTCAGCAATAAATGTAGATAATGCCTTTTCTCTAATCAAATACGTTGGGGCAATATCCATCTTTATCTGATTGCCTTCCTTATTATGAACCTCTCTGTTTCCTTGCATTAAATTTTTGCAACAGCTTTTTTTTTTTTAACTGAAAGGATTTTGCAGAAAAATAATTAGGTGTTCTGGCACATTTATTAGTGATTGTATGATCCACATTCTGACATGATCTTGGCTACAATATGTCAAGGATCTCATTATACTCAATAAAGCAAAGGTAAATCTCCATCTTATACTCTCTTTTTCCATTAACCTATTTTTTGTTAGCTATCATATCCATTTGCCTTTTCTGAAATCTGCCTCCTCCTCCTCATTATTATTATTGTTGCTGTTGTTGTTGTTGTTATAATTATTATTAATCATCATCATTATCATCATCATCACACAGTCAGCCAGATGTTCAACTGTGTTTGGCATTTTTGTCTACCTATTATTATTTAAGATTTAATCTTCAATTTGATTCACAGTCTGGGACTGGTAATTTAACAGTTTAAGTCCTAACCAAGAACCTAAGAGCTATTAAGGTAATGTCTGAGATGATGGTGATGGTGATGGTGATGATGATGATGATGATCATCTACAGTATATTCTTTCTTTGTTAACATTCTTAACTGAAATATCTTTCCCTCTTCATCATGCTTGACATTAGAAAGCACATATCCTTCTTCTTCTTAACCAGGGCTTTCATCTTCCGGCTTTCTATGGCTATCATCATAACTTGTTCTAAAAGCCCCATGGATCTTTTCCACTTCAAAATACTGGGAATATTTCTCATCTGTCCTTGCTTGCACAATATCTCTTATCGCAGCCCATAACCTCTTCAGCTTGCACAAGGTAAGCATAGTCAATCTGTTCCTTACACTGATCTTAGATTCCAACTGCATGTTTTCCAAATTATATCTTGCTGGCACAACTTCTCTCTTTAATTTTCTGAACTTTAACTTGCATATTTTATATGAATTATTCATGGGCTTTTCCACAACTTGTAGCAAGAAATGTTCCAACTGACTGGATCACACTTCTCCATGTTTTATATCCTATTATATAGCGTGACCCGAGAAATGCGCGCCCGACAACAGCGCGCCGACAAAACCGTGACGTCGACAGCGCGCCCACAAAGGCGTGCCGACAAAAGAGCGGCGACAGAAGCGCAATTACGGTTAAGGTAAGGGTTACGGCAAGGGTTAGGGTTAGGTTCAGGGTTAGGTTTAGGGTTAGATTTAGGGTTAGGTTTAGAGCATGTTTCTGTCGGCGTGCTGTTGTCAGTGCACTTCTGCACTCATTCGTCGGTGCGATTTAGAACTTGTGGTTTTTTCCCGCGGTTTCATCGGCACGCTTTTGTCCAGCGCGCATTTGTCGGTGAACCATTATATAGTCTATCCCATGTTTTTAAAGTTATCCATCCAGTCCAAATGTAAAGATATCCTAACTATAAAGAGGTCACGAGTTGCTTATGGATTTAAGAGTTAATTCAACACTTTGAATTATTTTCAGTAGGGAATTGGTACCTAGTGCAGATCTTTTACTGCAGGCATCATATGAACCCTTTCTTGTTTTGATCAGTGGCCTGGTCACTTACATTTTCATTAAAATATCATTTCTGGCCAGTTTTCAAGGTAGCCCATGTGAAACTCACGTCGAGAGTAAAGATGGGCTGGAAAACACTTCTCAGAATTTGAACAGCTCAGAAAGGAAATATATCTGGCATACCAGTAATAATTGTGTGCAATCACATTCCTTGCCAAGGTGTCCATTTGCAAATCCAGTAACAGCTGGGACCCAAAGAGCATACCTAAATTGCGAACATTTTCTTTCTGTTGTAATGCAACCTTCTTTACAATAGGTTTCACTTCAATCCTATGTCCTGTTTTATCAACACGCCCTTTGTTTGCTTGGATGTGATTTTTACTTTGTTCTTTGTTCTTCCTCATCCAGTCTATTATTGCTATTAAGGCAGGATCCAGCACCCTTAGAGTTTTGCATCTGTATGTCACAGGGACATGCAGTCAGGGGAGGCAGAGCCTCACCACTGTCATCATGAAAAGAGAAAAAAATGTAAAAGGAAAAAGGCAAGAGCTGAGGTCAGGCTGAGCTAGTTGCTGCCAGAGTCACTGTGTGGATGACTCTGCTTAACTGTTTAAAAAAGCCTCTAAAAAGTGCCCTCTACAGGAGGAGGCAGGAGAATGACGTGCCTCATCTAGTCTGACTTTAGGTGTTTTATGATCACTCGAGCAGAGTTAAGCAAGGGTTAAAAGCCAAAAAATTCCTGACATAGATGAGGCATGTCGTCCTCCTGCCTCCTCCTGTAGAGGGAGCTTTTTTAGAGGCTTTTTTAAACAGTTAAGCAGAGTCATCCACGGTGACTCTGGCAGCAACTAGGTCAGCCTGACCTCAGAGCTCTTGCCTTTTTTCCTTTTACATTTTTTTTCTTTTCATGATGACAGGCAAGAGTAGAGTTGAAATCCTTTCTGAAACAGCTGGAAAAGGTACGTGTGGGTCGGAGGGAGGGGGAGGAATTCAAACTTCATCCTCCTGGTGCAACTTTGTGTGTGTGTGTGTGTGTGTGTGTGTGTGTGTGTGTGTGAGAGAGGGGGGAGGGAGGGAGGGAGGAAGGAGGGGAAGGGAGAAGAAAAAGAAAGAAGGAAACTTATTTAGCAAAGGAGAAAAACAAATGCTGTCGCTTTAAATTGGAACTGAGCATGCCTGGCTGTGGAATTCTGGGAGTTGAACTCCACAAGTCTAAAAAAATTGCTGCCTCACCAGCCATAAATGTCACCGCACGTCACTGGTATGTCAGCACCACACTGAAGTGCTCATTTCAAATGATCTTCTTCAGGAAGTTTATGTAAATGTTAACTAGTACAGAATAGCAACAGCAATAGCACTTATATACTCTTGCGCTTATACGCCGCTTCATAATCCTTTACAGCCTTCTCTAAGCAGTTTATAGAGTCAGCATATTGCCCCCAACAATCTGCGTCCTCATATTACTTAACCTCAGAAGAATGGAAGGCTGTGTCAACCTTCAGTTAGAATATACAATAGAACCACAAAGGGGGAGGAGAATAAATAACTATGCAGGCAACGGTTTGGACACTGTCAAAAGAAGCAGCTTTACTTTGGCATCAAAAATATTTAACTAAAGCATTGGAGACAGAAGGCTGTAAATTAAATACTGTCTTACTGCATTCCAAACTTATACAGCAAAACCTTTGTAAGAGGAAATACAGGAAGGACAGATCTAAAAAAAATATTTATTTATTTAAACTGACTGGAAGCTGCATAATTAGCCTTTCGACCTGAAGGCAGAATTAAACAATTCTCCTACCTTTGTTGTGAAAAAAAAAATCAGAAGCACATACATATCCTGAAATCTTCTGATTATCTCCCAACACAATGTAAGCCTCATGGCAAACATGATGGCAAAAATTGGATATGAACAGATACATGTAAGAGTGTTGTGAATGAAGAAATGTGACAGACAAAATCAGAATGAGTCAAGAATTATGTCCTGATTTTTTTTACCCAACATTCAGAGGATCTATAGTTCAACCAGAAGGCACATATTCTTCTTTTTTCAGAGCAGAAGGAAAGTGTTTGAAGATTCAAATGCTGAACAGTGGGATTTCGTGAGTCAAAGCTCTGTTTCGCAGTAAGACAACTGTGAGAAAACTCAGAGAGATTCTAGTATAATAATTGAGATAAGGAAAAGGAATAAAAGCCATTATAAAGTCAACATGGAAAGTGAGGGAAAGAGGCTTGACAGAGAGGAAAATTCAGTGAAGCAGTGGAAATGATGTGCCAGTGCCTGGAGGCTGTCAGGGTCTGGATGGGAGCAAACAAGCTTCCACTCAATCCAGACAAGACCGAGTGGCTATTGATGTTGCCTCCCAAGGATGGTCCTGACATTCCATCTCTTAACCTGGGGGGTGAAATTATTCACCCCTCGGAGAGGGCTCGCAATCTGGGTGTCCTCCTGGACCCACAGCTGACGTTAGAACACCATTTGTCGGCTGTGACCAGGGGGGCCTTTGCCCAGGTTCGCCTGGTGCACCAGTGGGGGCCCTATCTGGACCGGGAGGCACTTCGAATGATCACCCACGCCCTCATCACCTCAAGACTGGATTACTGTAATGCACTCTACATGGGGCTGCCCTTGAAGAGTGTCCGAAGACTAAAGCTGGTCCAGAATGCAGCCGTGCGAGCGATATTGGGTGTACCGAGGTACACCCATGTTACACCTATCCTCCGCGAGCTGCACTGGCTTCCTATTGGTCTCCGGACCCGCTTTAAGGTGCTAGTTGTTACTTTTAAAGCCCTACATGGTATTGGACCTGGCTACCTGAGAGACCGCCTCCTGCCATTTACCTCCCAACGACCAATAAGATCACACAGGTTGGCCTCCTCCGGGTGCCGTCGACCGGACAATTCCCGGTTGGCGGCTCCCTGAGGGAGGGCCTTCTCTGTAGCTGCACTGGCCTTGTGGAATGAGCTACCAGCAGAGATCCGGACCCTCACCACTCTTCCGGCCTTCCGTAAAGCGACCAAGATCTGGCTGTTCCGGCAGGCCTGAGGCTGTTGATTAACTTCCATCCCCATTTGATGGAATGGATGTTGTGTTGATTTTAATTCTGTAATTTTAAATGTTTTAAATGCTTTTACTTGTTGTGAGCCGCCCAGAGTCCCTAGGGAGTGGGCGGCATACAAATTCTATTAAAGTTTAGAGTTTAAAGAGCACATAACGACAAAACAATTTAAAACAACAGACACCCCTCATACATTCATTCTAGTCGGGCCCGGACCTCGACAGTGAGGTCAACAGCCCTAGGCCTGCCGGAACAGCCAAGTTTTTACGGCTTTCCTGAAGGCCATCAGAGTGGGTATGGTCTGGATTTCCGGGGGGAGCTGGTTCCAAAGAGTCGGAGCAGCCACCGAGAAGGCTCTCCTCCGAGGACCCGCCAGCCGACATTGTATGGCCGACGGCATCTGAAGGAGGCCCAATCTATGGGATCTTACTGGCCGCTGGGAGGTATGTGTCAGCAGGCGGTCTCGAATGTTTTGGGTGCCAAGTCTCTTTCCAGCAGCTAAACTAATGCAGGCACTCTGGATTTTGTATTGTGAAATAATTTTCCTTGCAATTGTTTCCAGATGGTATTTCTTTACGTTGCCACAAATCATCTCACAATATTTTCAGGCACTCTGGAAGCTTCAAGAGGAAAAAAAAGATGGATAACAGCAGTTCTACAAGCTCCATTTTGTTGACAAATGGAAGTAGGGAACACCCATATACCCTGTTCTCCACTATATTAGTATACTGATATTACCCATATTTATCATGTTTTATTATCTGTCAGATATAATAATTTTACCATCAAAATATTTTGAGGATGACAATTCAGCTTGTTTGCATGCTTTGGTCTAACATGGGGAAAAAAATGTTAACTGTGCCTATGTGTCAGAATATAATGAATAGCTTCTAATTACAAACAGCAATATTTTCACTCAATTATTTTGACAAAATTGCCTGTTCCAGAAACAAAATATATGATAAAATTACTGGCCTTAAGATTGATCTTTAATTTGTTTCTGTGAATTACCCTATGAAAGTAATATTTCACCAAGCCAATAAATATTATGTAGACTCACTTCTAGCAACAGTACTTACCCTTTGAGGTATAGGGGGGGAAGTGGCAGGGCTAATAGATTCATGGCTCTCCATGACATTCCCGTAATCTGCCATGACGCCTTTCAGAGGTAATGGTGGCGGAATGCCCATCATTTCCAAATTATTCATGCCATTTAGTTCTGAATCTGAAAATAGGGATGCAGGTAACAGCAGATTATTCACATTCACAGATAATCTATAATTTTATGAAATAAGATGAAACTTTATTTTTAGTTTCACAACTTCCTCCCAACATCTCTTATTTGAAAAACGAAAGAGTAGCAAGAAACATCTAATAGGGTCTTTTTATCCTAATATGTAATTGCTAATCAAGTTGTTCTCTATTTTTGCTCAGAACACATTAGAAATTATAATATATGTCCTTGATTGTGACAAGTATGAGTGCTTTCGACATGCTGGGAGGGCAAGCTTTATAATTTGGTGGGGGGCCAGAAAGATGCGAAGTTGAAAGGCCTCTTCATACATAAATTCAAGGTTAAATTCAACAGAAATAAACAGCGTATTTGTAACAATATTTGTTATGGTTGCTTTACCACATCCATAATAACCAGAAATGTCAAGACTCCTGTGGAATGATCACACAGCTGGGAGACTAATCAGCTTTCCTTAAGTGATGTTTGGTACTGCAGAGTTAGCCATTACTAATCTTTGCCCCCTCCTTAATCAAAGTTGAAATTGTGCCCCATTGCTCCTTCTTTGACAGAGCTGGTTAATATATGTATCTCATCAGGTGGAAAAATTAGGAGCATCTATACTGCAAACGATCCTTCAATAACAAAAATGCATCATCTGAGATGGGAATTTCTAGATATTCATCTACAATATGAATGATTGAACCTTGGATGATATAGGAGAAATGGTCTACAAATGCTTTTACATATTATTATTATTATGAATACTACTATGAGGAAAGAGTCCACTAAACCATCTCTTACACTTTTTTACCTATTATTCCTTAGTCAGTGATTATAAATGATTCCGTATTTTAGTTTTTTTCCCCTAGGATACACCCAATTTAAAATGACTCTTCCTATGAACAATTTAAAGAATTAAATTTATAAATATATAATTTTACTAAAATGTTAGAAAATTACTGTAATGTAGAATGAGGTAAATAGCTACAGAGAGTCCTCAATTCATAACCAAAATTGAGCCCTAAGCGAGACAGTTGTTAAGTGACTTTTGCTCCATTTTACAACCTTTCTTGCCGCTGTTGTTAAGTGAATCACTGCAGTTGTTAAGTTAGTAATATGGTAATTAAGTGAATCCAACTTCTCCATTGACTTTATTTGTCAGAAGGTCGCAAAAGGTGAGCATATGATCTTCGTACATTGCCACCGTCATAAGTATGAGTCAGTTGCCAAGTGGTTCCACCAGTGGACCCGGAAAGCAGGCCACACCTACAGAAGAGGTTCCAAAATTTTTTGAAACCCACCACTGGTCCTTGGATATGATTATTCTACACTATCATGCTCCTATTTATAAAACTCAGTGCCTCTGTGAAAGGTAAGGATGACTACTGCGTTTGTGGTGCAATCAGAAAATTGCGTGTGTTGAAGTTGTTTTAACGCAAACCAAAGATGCCTTTTAAAAAACAAGTTTACATCCTATTCTTATGCATGCCAGTGCTGTGTGTGAGGTAATTTAAGGTGGTTCTGACAAGTGTCATCGGCATCTTCATATCCGGTCACGTGGGCGGCAAGCCACTCCCACCGGTCACATGGGTGGCAAACCACTCCCACAAAGGAGGCCACACCCACAGAGTAGGTTCGAACAATTTTTGAAACCCACCACTAGTCGAGAACTACCTGTATTGCACAGCTTCTGGTATCAAAAGGAACAATTAATAGATTACAATATCATTGCAGATACATTCTATTTAGGGCCTTTTTAAAAAATTACCAGAAGTTTGTTAAAATCTTTAATTCCAAACAAGGCAAATCATACACAATTTAAAACGTGCGATACAAGTGCTTGTAAGCGAGGTGGCTAAAGATGTTACAAATCCAACTTCAAATTAGATTTTCCGTTCTGTCTTTTAGCCTATTGTACCTCACAAGGTAGTTAGAAAGAATAAACGGGGATAGGAAAGAATCACATACACTGCCATGAACTCCTTGGAAAGGGGATCAGGTATATGTAGTTAAAGGGAAAAAAAATGTCTTTCACCTGACTACTATTTCATTTTTATTTTCTACCTCAGAAAAGTAGTAAAAAAAAACTTTTTTTTTTTAGAAGCAGCCCATCAGACCTTTAACATCGTGCACATCCAGGGACGTGCAGTCAGGGGAGGCAGGGCCTCACCACTGTCATCATGAAAAGAAAAAATAAAATAAAATGAAAAAGGCTGAGGTAGTTGCTGCCAGAGTCACGGTGGATGACTCTGCTTAGTGCTTAACTGTTTAAAAAAGCCTCTTAAAAAGCGCCCTCTACAGGAGGAGGCGGGAGAACCACGTGCCTCATTTAGTCTATCTTTATGATCACTTGAGCAGAGTTAAGCAAGGGTTAAAAGCCGAAAAATTCCTTATGTAGATGAGGTACTTGGTTCTTTCGCCTCCTCCTGTAGAGGGCACTTTTTTAAGAGGCTTTTTTAAACAGTTAAGCAGAGTCATCCATTGTGGACTCTGGCAGCAGCTAACCCAGCCTGACCTCAGCAGCTCTTGCCTTTTTCCTTTTACATTTTTACATTTTCATCATGGCAGACAAGAGCAGAGTTGAAATCCTCTGTGAAAAAGCTGGAAAAGGTATGTGGGCCGGAGGGAGGGGGAGGAATTCAAAATTAATGTAATTTGTAAGTAATTTTATTATTGTAAGTAATGTGTGTGTGTGTTTGTGCGTGTGTTTCTTTCTTCACTTTGAGAGAGAGTTTGTTTGAGAAGAGAGGGAAGGTGGTTATGAGTCGGAGAGGTAGGGAGGCAGCTTGTTTGAGAAGAGAGAGGCAGCCCACCAGCAGAGGTGAGCCGCCTCTACTTGTGGGCTGGCGCTTTCTTTCTTTTGCCGCTCGCCTCGATCTTGCCTCTCGCCACTCCGGGGGAGGAATGAGACCCCATTGTCCCACAGAGCCCACCGCCGCTTGAGCGGGGAGGAGGAGGAGGAGGAGAAGAGCGGTGAGGCCTTGTGCCGGCCGGCTGGGTGGGGAGTAGGTTGGGCCGGGGGGGGGGGCTGGCTGGCTAGGGAGGGGGATCATGGCTGCTCAGCTCCCCCCCCGCCGCCAGCAGCTTGGGTGTCCCGGCTCCGCCTGAGCTGAAGAAAGTGGAAGCGCAGCAGCGGGATTGTTCGTCGGAGGAGGCAGGGGAGGGCGAAGTGGCAGAGCACAGCAGTGGTGAGAAGCAGTTGGAAAGTGAAGGTCCGAACACCCCAGCGCTGTATCTGTCATAGATGCGGAACGCATCCTGCTCTATGGCGGACACGGCGCTGGGGAGTCCGAATGCCCTGTCGCTGTGTCTGACATAGGGTGGCTTTTGCCCATTTGCCTCACCAGCCATAAACCTCACCACACGTCACTGTGCACATCCATCTCAAACCTCTTAAAGATTCACTCTTGCAGACAACTGCCTTTCTGCAGTATTAAAAGACAGGAACTGATTGTGAGAAGTAGACAGCCCATTAAAGCCTGCCAAAGAGATGACATCTCAGTCCTCAGATCTGGAAAGCGCACTTAACTGGTTCCAAGAGTACCTAGAAGTGGATTCCATATCCAATAAGCAAACAATTTATCTGAGCTTGGTCTCTGCTGCCAGGGGATTCTGGAAATTGTAGTCTGCTCTGCAATACTGAATAAGGCAACAGTGACTTTTATAGTTTCATAACTTCCTTAATTTCTGGGAAGAGATAGGAAATCTGTATTTCTGCACAAATAATTTTTAATGGTCAAATCCTGGTATTGACTACCGCCAAGAAAAAATGGACAAAATCTGTTTTACTTACCTATTTCTACTGTAACTTTTGCTGCAATCTCCTCCTTTTTTCCAGACTCTTCCATTTCCCTCTCCTCCCTCCGCCCCCTCCAACTTCTCTACTGCGCTCCCTTCCAGGGAACAGATTGTTCTTGTCAGAAGTGATCACCTATTGAAGATTTCCTGCCTTAGTTCCTTTATTTTTGCTATTCTCGCTTTTTTTTTTCCTTGTTAAAAATCAAAACTGATCACTTGGAAAGAACTTTTCCCCCTTCCTTGTATTTCTCTAAACTCCTTCCATTTGCATGAAATAAGGCTGCCTAAAATCAGGCTCTGCAAATTACCTGCCCTTGTTTAGATAAGAGTTGGAGAGACCAGGAACCTGCAAAAGAATCTCTTTCCCATATATTCTTACTTCCTCTCTAATAAGCCTTTATTGACTGATTTATATTAAGCAAATACTGTATCTATAGCAACGTGTGTTAATCAAGAACCTTGGGCAACTAACGAAAAACCAAGCAGTCAAAAACATAGAGAAAATAAATACGGGACTAAGAAATTCCAGATAGTTTATGACTGAAGAAACAAGGAATGATATAATCTGTTTAGAGTTAGCCTAACAAAAGAGGAGTTAAAGCTCAAATGAAAGATGATACTAACTTTTTTTTTAAAGTTTATCTTAGAATATCCTTGTTAAAGATTTATATCCTGTATTGGTTCTGCGAAGCTGGGGGGGGGAGGTTGGGGGGGAGTTGGGGGGGAGGGGAGGGGGAGGGAGGTAAATATTTCTAAAAGTTTTTTTTTCAAAATTTTCAATAAAAAAATAAAATATAGAGGTATAGGTATAGGTATAGGTATTTTATTTGTATGCCGCCCTTTTCCCTGGGGGGACTCAGGGCGGCTCACAGTTCAAAGGGAGGGAGGACAAACCAAGTTAAACACATAAGACAATACATTGTTAAAAGCACAACATTCATACAATTCGGGTGGGGTTAAGGTCTTTAGCCCCAGGCCTGTCAGGACAGCCAGGTTTTAAGGGCTGTGCGGAAGGTCTGGAGGGTGGTGAGGGTACGAATCTCCACGGGGAGTTCGTTCCATAGGGTCGGAGCTGCCACCGAGAAGGCTCTCCTCCGCGTGGTTGCCAGTCGACATTGACCGGCTGATGGAACTCGGAGGAGGCCTAATCTATGGGATCTAATTGGTCGAGTGGAGGTGATTGGCAGTAGGCAGTAGAGAAGGCTACCCTTAAAAATTCTTTAAAGCATAAAAACCCAGCAAAGGTCTCCACTAACATCCTCACCACAGTGCCTGATGAATAGCCAAATATTCACGGCCATCTCAAGGTGAAGCTGTTTCATAGGACAAGTGCCCTGACAGAGAAAGTTTCACCAAGCAACATTGCTTCACAAAAAGGAGCCAGAGCATACCCACCCTGACAGGTGTAGTGGAGTGAGATAAAGCTACTGGAGAGGGGAGTAACCATGCCATGTGTGGCTTTAGAGATCTAGCACTTCGAATTGCCCTCCAAAAAAATAAACGCTCTTAGCTATGGTTATACATAGGTGTGGAGGGCGCCATGACTCACCAGTTAAAGACAATGAGCTTGTCATGGACCAGGTTTGAGACCCGAGTGCCACGTGACAGAGTGAGCTCATGTGCCTTAGTCATGCTGGTCATATAACCATGGAAATGCTGGCTCCTTCGCAGTGGTGGGTTCCTGATCCCGTTCCAACCGGGTACGGGTGGAACGGGCCCAGTGTCACCCACATGGCCGACCACATGCATGTGTACCTGCCTGCGACGTCTCTGCAAGCCTCTGTGATGCTCCAGCTGCTCAGCGGACCGTTGGACAGGCGCCATACGCACCATGCACGTTTGCGGAAGTGCCAAAGGCTTAAAGGACAGGTAAGGAGCTCAGGCGGGCAGGTGGGCCCTCCAGAGCACCGTACCAGAACAGTACCCAGTGCTCCAGGCAGGCTCCGGTATGCCCGTACCGGGGCGTACCACCTGCAACGCACCACTGCTCCTTCGGCTAAGAAACTGAGATTAACACTGACCCCCTAGAGTCTGACATGACTCTAAAGGGGAAACATTTACTTTTATGTGGTGCATACACGGTGCACCCCAACTTCATGCCCTGCTGAATTTTTGAAGGTGAAGTTCCAAAACCTTTTCAAGGGTAGCCCTATGTAGAGAGTATTGCAACAATACAACTGTGATGTATTTAAAACACGAATGACTGTGAGTGGTAACACCCAAACTATGAATGGATAAATGTGGTACATGAGATGGATGCAAAAAACCTCCTGGCTTCCATTTACTTCCCAACCGTGATCCTGGGAAGACTCCCAAATTGCACACCAACTCTAAATAGGGAAATGTTATCTGGGGAAATGCAAATAGGAGGCTTTGTGTAGATATTAAATAGGAGCAGGGAGACAGCTGTGGCATCTCTCAAAGCAGAGGCATGATACAATTATTTCTTTTCAACCCAAGGTCAACATGAGTGTGTCCAGTGGTGGGTTTCAAAAATTGTTCGAATCTACTCTGTGGGTGTGGCCTCCTTTGTGGGAGTGGCTTGCCGCCCATGTGACCGGATATAAAGATGCCGACGACACTTGTCAGAACCACCTTAAATTATTGCACACACAGCACTGGCATGCATAAGAATAGGATGTAAACTTGTTTTTTACAAGGCATCTTTGGTTTGCGTTAAAACAACTTCAACACACGCAATGTTCTGATTGCACCACAAACGCAGTAGTCATCCTTACCTTTCACAGAGGCACTGAGCTTTATAAATAGGAGCATGATAGTGTAGAATAATCCTATCCAAGGACCAGTGGTGGGTTTCAAAAATTTTTGGAACCTCTTCTGTAGGTGTGGCCTGCTTTCCGGGTCCACTGGTGGAACCTCTTCTAACCGGTTCGGTAGATTTGACGCACCGGTTCTACCGAATAGGTGCGAACTGGTAGGAACTCACCTCTGAGTGTGCCCCTGACAGACATATTCTATACATTTGTTTATGAAAATAATACAGCCAGACACAATTTTTTTGAGACTTACTGGGCTGTAAAGTGAACGAAAGCTTGGTTCTTGGAGTGATTGGCGGAGGAATACTTTGAGGAGGTGGCAACGGGGAAACAGATAACCGTTTTTCACTTCCCATAACATTAATAACTTGGCTCTTTGGTCTCTGTGGTCTCAATGGGCTGATCTAATTGGGAAGAAAAACAGAATGTTAGACCAATTTGAAGTATATTTTACCCCAGAAATGAAAAACAGTGGTCCACAACATACTGGTAAACTATACTTCTTAGCATCTCTTACTATTGGTCATGATGGTTGATAGAGTTGTAATTCAGCAATATCTAGTAGGCCAAATTACATACTACAATTGCCAAGAAATACAATAAAAACTAATTTGATCTTAGAGCATAGAGCATTGGGTATAAGAGAGAAAACATGAATTTATGAGCTTCAACATTGTGTTGTGTTCCAATATGCACATCATAATGTCATAATGATAAGTAAAAAAGTTTTTCTTTCAATGCAACATTATTCAGTCAAATTAATAAAATAGCATTAATAAAAGAACCTTGGTGTGTCCTTTTCCAAAGATACGATAGATTTTTCCCTAGGTTTCTTTTGGGTAATAAAATGTTCTGTACAACTAGCAGATTAAAAGATAGATGAGGATGAAAAATATTTCTATAATGATTCAAATCTTTATGCTACAATCATCAACTAACGTTGAGTTTTCTCATTCAGGCCACTAAACCGCATAATCTTAACTAGTATTTTTAGTTACTGGTGGAACTTTATACAGGTTGTACTGAATTATCTGTGTTAGGGAAACTATAGAGCTTCTAATAAGAATTAGTGACTGATATACAATGGAAATGCATTTATAATTTGTCATGTCTCTTAGAGTAAAACCGTTATACTGCATTTTTTCCCGCCTGTTACTGAAAACCAAAGATATGTTGACCTGGGGGCACTCAGAAAGGAGTCTTATCACTTCCAGGAAGTTATTTATCCCACTTGCTTCCAAATTCCATTTCACAACATTTTCCTGTACATCTACTGTCCCTAAATCTCTATGCTTATGCAGGCTTTTTGTGATTATTTTTCAATAAAATATAGAAAGGTACTATATAAGGTGACCAGACGTCCCGCTTTTGGCGGGACAGTCCCGATTTTGAACAATTTGTCCCGCGTCCCGTGGCATTTTAAAAAAGTCACGATTTAAAAAAAAAATTAATCAAACCCCCCCCCCCCCATCAATGGTGTCCCTCTTTACAATGTTAAAATCTGGTCACCTTAGTACTATAGGTGCATAGACCTGTTTTTATACCATAAGTCAGTGGTTCCCAAACTTGGCAACTTTAAGACTTCAGAGCTGGCTGGAGAATTCTGGGAGTTATATACGTAAAACTCCAATCTTTTTTCAGCCAAAAAGATGCAAACCACCACAGTGGTAGTTAAATAGATTTATTTACTTGCACCCTTCTCAAGCTAAATAATTTCAATAGATGCTTAAATACAATTTCTTTTTATTCTCTCACACCCCTATATGGATAAGGGATAATTGCAGATTCTTTTGACTGTGCTTAGCATACTTCCTTTAAAGACTGAATATAATTTATGATCATTGTAAAGTTTATGGTAGGCCTGGAAAAACTTATTGGATACCGATTAATCTCCACTCCCTGAACTCTCTTTAAGATGGCACAGTATAGGCTTAAAAATACATATGGGGATAAAGTTGCATAATTTTCCAAATGTCAGCACATGGGATGCGCTATCTGATCACTTGGCTAAATGATCTAGAGAAGAGGCTTCTTCAAGCGAATATACTAATTATTTCTGCTTCCTCTTTACGTTACATTCACAAGGATTTATAAGTTTGGAGATATTCAAATCAGCCCTAAATGATATAAACTCCTTAGTGATGATGCCAGATCCTAAGAGTATAACCCCCCCCCGCCTCTTCCAGCATTTTGACAGATTGAATTCTGATATGCACAAGTTATTTTTTTAAAAATAAAGTATGACTAATTATAATTACAGTTTCTGAAAGTATCACTGCTTCAGACTGCTGCAGAGAGATATCAGTTGATTTCAAGTCTTTCTCAAATATTTCTTGGTGTTTGCTGTTTCTCTTCTCTTTCTTCTTTTCTTTCTTATCTTTATCTGAGTCATCTTTATCCAACTTATCTTGTGATCGAGAATGCATCTTCTTTGGCAGAAGGGGCTCAAGAACAAACCTAAACAATATTAATTTTTTTTTAAAAAAAATTATGCAGTTAGTACCATGAAAGCACAGTTCTTTCAGCATATTAATTC
>NW_028261391.1:66417276-66447276 GCF_051295495.1 Thamnophis sirtalis | reverse complement strand
GGGGTACCAAGGGGAGGGGAATGAATCAGGTATTAATATCTAAATGCTTTCGCGCCTTTTTGCTCAGATCCAGCTTTGCTTAGCTTCTCATCACTTATAATCAGTAATTCTGCAAAATGGAGTTGAGTGGTTTCTTTCTTGGTTATTAAGTGAAGGAGCCCTGACAAAAATACTGTTAAAAGTGATCAGTGGACTCATAAATTACTCCATAGCTTTTTAATTATGTCACTTCCCGAATCATCATATATTCTAATTATGATCCCAAGGTGCTCAGAACCACAGAGCCAACTTACTAGACTCAATAACACCATTTTTGCTCACTAAGGCCCAGGAGAAAATATCAGAGATTTCTTCCCTTATTTTAGAATTAATCTCTTTTCTTACTACCACTTGGACCTATTGAATCCCTTTGCAACTTTCCAGTACTTAGTCAACACTTTGCTTTTTTCATTACAGGTAGTCCTTGATCTACAACAGTTTATTTAGTGATTGTTCAACGTTTTAACGGCACTGAAAAATGTGACTTATGACAGTTTTTCACAGTTACAACCTTTGTACCATCCCCATAATCATGTGATCAAAATACAGATGCTTGGCATTTGGTTCATATTTATGACTGTTGCTCAAAGCTGGATTCCTACCAGTTTGCACCTATTTGGTAGAACCAGTTCGTCAAATCTACCGAACCGGTTAGAAGAGGTTCCACCAGTGGACCCGGAAAGCCGGCCACACCTACAGAAGAGGTTCCAAAATTTTTTGAAACCCACCACTGGTCCTTGGATATGATTATTCTACACTATCATGCTCATATTTATAAAACTCAGTGCCTCTGTGAAAGGTAAGGATGACTACCGCGTTTGTGGTGCAATCAGAACATTCCATGTGTTGAAGTTGTTTTAACGCAAACCAAAGATGCCTTTTAAAAAACAAGTTGACATCCTATTCTTATGCATGCCAGTGCTGTGTGTGAGGTAATTTAAGGTGGTTCTGACAAGTGTCATTGGCATCTTCATATCCGGTCACATGGGCGGCAAGCCACTCCCATCCGGTCACATGGGCGGCAAGCCACTCCCACAAAGGAGGCCACACCCACAGAGTAGGTTCGAACAATTTTTGAAATCCACCACTGCCGTTGCTGTATCTCAAGGTCATGAGATCCCCTTTTGAGACCTTCTCATAAGCAAAGTCAACGGGGAAGGCAGATTCACTTAACAACCAGGTTACTAACTTGTCAACTTCAGTGATTCACTTAACAACTGTGGCAAAGAAGGTCGTAAAATGGGGCAAAATTCACCGAACAGATATTTCACTTAACAACAGAAATGTTGGCTTAACTGTGGTCATACGTCGGGGGTTGCCTGTATATGGTATGTTTGGGCTCTCATTTTTTCTCTGCAAGTCTTAAAAAAAAAGCCCTCAAATCCATTTATTCCTGGAGCAACACAACGGATTGGCTGTTTGCAAAACTGTACAAAATATGCTCTATGTGGGCCTTGCTACATTCGGGGGGGTGGGGGTGGGATGAGATAGTTTTAACCAAGAGAGACTCCTTTTCACAAAATATAGTGTGTTTCTTGCTCCGTAAATGCAGTTTCTTCCTATGAACCTTCACCTTGTGAAGGTGATAGTCGATACATTACCATCTTTTCTACTCCTTGTCCTATAAGCCTTTTCCATTCTTGTAATTTATAGCAATTTATAGCATTTCATAGCATCAGCCAGCCTTGCTGTTATGATATAAAGCTTGTCTTCATTATTGATGTATTGCCACAGCAATGGCTGGATGCCTACAAAAGGCTATAAATCATTGGGTGGAATGGCCACTGGGTGTGGCAAGTGACTCTCTGCATACAATGGTAAAAATGATAGTCAAAATGCCTCTGCTTTGAGAAAACTGGATGGAGACAGGTGAAAGAAATAGTACATGGTACTATCTTGGGTACTAACCATTTTCTCATAGCTCTATCACCAACCCTAACAGAATTTATGATATTGGAATGCTGCTTTTGCATCCTATTTTTGAATTGTGTTTTTAACAAAAATAATTTAATTTTAATTATTTAATTTAAAAACACAGTTCAAAATAGATTTAAAAAAATGGGACATAAAAACAGCATAACAATACCATAAATACATATATTAAACTATGAATAGTTCTTTCTCTACAAATTGCTCCAAGTGCAGAGGTGGGTTCCTACCAGTTCGCACCTTTTCGGTAGAACCGGTTCGTCAAATCTACCGAACCGGTTAGAAGAGGTTCCACCGGTGGACCCGGAAAGCAGGCCACACCTACAGAAGAGGTTCCAAAAATTTTTGAAACCCACCACTGGTCCTTGGATATGATTATTCTACACTATCATGCTCCTATTTATAAAACTCAGTGCCTCTGTGAAAGGTAAGGATGACTACTGCGTTTGTGGTGCAATCAGAACATTGCATGTGTTGAAGTTGTTTTAACGCAAACTAAAGATGCCTTTTAAAAAACAAGTTGACATCCTATTCTTATGCATGCCAGTGCTGCGTGTGAGGTAATTTAAGGTGGTTCTGACAAGTGTTGCAGCATCTTCATATCCGGTCACATGGGCGGCAAGCCACTCCCATCCAGTCACATGGGCGGCAAGCCACTCCTACAAAGGAGGCCACACCCACAGAGTAGGTTCGAACAATTTTTGAAACCCACCCCTGTCCAAGTGGTTCTGAAGAACTAACAGGATGTTTCAAATGCTACAAACTTTCAATCCCTTTTAAAAATTGAAACCACCTCATAGAGAATATTTCAAGTTCTTCTAGTGGGCTATTTACATAATAGATAATATTTACATTGATAATAATTTACACAGACTTTCTGCCCTTTTCTGCAACATATCTTTGAATGTTATGTTGGTTTTCTAGAGAATTATGCATCCCACTCAATTGTATATAATCTGCAAATATCATAAACAATCCCTCTACCTTTGCATTTCAGTCTTTAATGAAAATATAAAAAAGTCATGGACCCCAAATTAATCCATCAGGCATGTCAATGATGAATCAATAATTAATAACAGTTCTTAATTACATCCAGATTGTAGCATCAGCATGTCAAAAATGTTGAAATTGAGTTACATGCTTAATAGATTATCCATAATCTATTAAGGCTATTTACTCAGTCGAATTGTGAGAGAAGATTAGTTACAAATCCATGGTAATGTCTAGAAAATATTGTGTTCCTTTTTGATGTACTTATGGAGAGACTTCTTCATGATTTTCTCTAGAATCTAAGCCCTTGTGCTTTCTCATCAATTGAAGTTTGGCCATGCTGGTTCAATCCTTTGACTTTTTCTGCTATGAGCTTTCAATTGCTGCAAATATGTCCTAGTTGATTTCAGACAATAAATCCTGTAGATATTAACTCCCTATTCTTGTATTTTTAACTTCTTTTAATCATTGATGAAAGTTTTAATTTTAGCGGCAATTCAATACATAATTATTAACCCATGAAAACAGCTGAGTAAACTCACATAAAATACCACTGTTAATAAACCTAAATCCTCATTTTAAATTCCTTGAATAAGAAATAAATAACAAAAAAAAAATAAGTACAGTGAAATCTCTCTTTAGTGGACCTCAATGTAATGGACTTTTTATGCAATGGAGCAAATTTCTCTGGCAATTTACATTTACATTTTTATCATTTACATAATGAAATTGGGCCTCATCTGCACATCACATAAATCACTATAATGACATACGTTTATATTTAATAGATATTTTTGAATTACAGATATCCTCTAATAATTTAGTCATTACAAGGTTTTATTTTTTTCCCTCCATCAATGTAACTTCTTTCTGCAACATCAACTTCATACTTCTTCTGGTTTATAATAGCAAACTTCACATCTGAAATCACCTTTCCCCTTCAATAGACTTCTTCCCTTTTCTTATTCTCTTTTAATTTATACTAACCTGCTGTCAGCGGTATTTGTAATTAATTTTTTAATTAAGTAATTTCTAGTCAAAACCCATTTTGAAATACAAGAATATATAGAAGAACCATACAATTTCATAATCCCTAGAAAGTTACTAAACCTGGTTTAAAAAAAGCATTTAAAAAGTTCAATGAAGTTTAAGCATATTCAATATTTTCTGAAGCCTCAGGCAGGCTGTTTTATGATGCAGAAAGCAATGATAAACCTGAAATATAATACACCTGTTTTCTTTCTTTGGAGAACACCGTCTATTAATTCTAGTTTCTTATTTTTAAGATTTTACCTTTTTTGGCTCCCTAACTTGATGCCCACAAGATAGATTGGATTAGTTCTCATAATAAACTCAAAAACATATACATTCCAAACTTATCGTGAGATTTTAGAAATTAAAACACAACTCATTTCAAGTTGTGGAAAAGCTGCTCTTTATTTTATTAATTATATCTTCCATGTGCTGTACTCAAATCTGGATCTAGCACAGCTTTACCATGAAATATTTGTAATTAAGATTTCTGCTATCCCAATATGATAATTTACAACTGGAAGTCTAACTTATATCCCTATATTCTTTTTCATCACTAATGGAATAAATTAACTCATGTAATAAACATATGCACTAGAGTGAATTCTTTCATGTCTCATTTTTGTCAAAAGGGACAATAAACTATTTGAAAAAAAAACATTTGGTTCCTTGTCAATCTGATTTACCTGCCACGCAATTAGATCCTTTAGCTTTTCATTTTTTTCATGATCTTCTGGGTGTTCATATATGTATTTCTCATTAAAGAAAGCCTAATGGGGGGAAAAAAGAGAGCAGTTATTTAGTACAATAGAATTTATACAACGCATAATAATAGGCAAACATAATATTTAACGCTAACAATGGTTCTGAGGGAAATCTTTCTGAGAAGTAGAAAAGTAGGCACCTAGTAGATCCCTATTTCACTTGTGCTCTTCTCCCCATTTCATTAAGGGCCATTGCTACCAACCGAGCCATGGGAGACTTGGAAGGAAGTCTAATGATGGTTATATCAGAGCTTGTTTTATCTCAGCTGTCTCTTCCTCCAACAGGGCCAATGTTAACAATAGCCTTCTTGGAACAATATTTCTATTTTATTAGTGAAATAAATGAATATTGGTATAACAGTAAAGCTAAAGCCTCCCTTGTCTGTCATGTCTGACTCTAGAGCAGTGTTTTTCAACCACTGTGCCGCGGTACACTAGTGTGCCCTGGCATAGTGTAAGATGTGCCGTGGGAAAAACACCCGCCGGGTGTTTTTGCCTCGGGACATCTCTGTGTGTCCCGAAAGTTGCTTTTGGGACACAGGGTTGCCTTTAAAAACGCGGGGACCGCTGGGAGGTAGCGCATGCAGGTACGTCACTGACGTCCCATGCGTGCGCCCATAGCAACAATCGCGGAGGATTCAAGAGAATTACTTTATATATAGTCAATATAGGCACAGAGTTAAAAAAATTTAACATTTTCTAATGGTGGTGTGCCTCGGGATTTTTTTCATGAAAAAAGTGTGCCTTTGCACAAAAAAGGTTGAAAAACACTGCTCTAGCAATAGCAGTAGACTTATATACCGCTTCATAGGGCTTTCAGCCCTCTCTAAGCGGTTTACAGAGAGTCAGCATATTGCCCCCAACAATCTGGGTCCTCATTTTACCCACCTCGGAAGGATGGAAGGCTGAGTCAACCCTGAGCCGGTGGGATTTGAACCGCTGAACTGCTGATCTAGCAGTAGCTTGCAGTGCTGCATTTAACCACTGCGCCACCTTGGCTCTAGAGCATGGTGCTCATCTCCATTTCTTGGCCGAGGGAACCAGCATTGTCCGAAGACAATTTTCATGGTCATGTGGCCCTCATGGCTATATAGCAAAGGCACATGGATGGCTGTTATCTTCCCATGGAAGTGTTATCTATTAATCTATTTGCATTTGCATGCTTTTGAATTGTTACGCGGGTAGGAGCTGGGGCAAGTAAGGAGAGCTCAGCCCATTTGCACAGAGGTTAAATTTCAAACCTGGACTCTCAACTCTCCAGCTGACAAGGTGAGTATCTTTCATTAATCTCTGAGCCGTCGCCAGTATAACTTTTATACCAAGTATAATCTTAGATTTGGTATAAAGGAGTCCTCTACTTGTGTTTTCCAAACAAATGATAAACAGAATCATAATGGAAGTAATATCTGACCATGACTAGTAAACATTGATGACCCATTACTTCATAAATAGTTCTGTCTTTTAATAAAAAGTTAAGAGCAGTTTTAAAATGTTTTTTTTTAATTTTTATGGTGAGAAAATAGATTGAATTGTATTTCAATTGTATTTCCAATTGAAAATATAGTCCTGGAATTTTAATACATCAAAAGGAGGTAAATATCTGAACAGGCGTAGTATTGAATATAACTGTTATTAAAGACTGTCATCATGTCAATCATAGAGAATGAAGATTAGAATCATGCATTGTGAAATGTAAGCCTTTCAGTTAAAATAGTTAATGAGAGGGGCATTTTTATGAGTCCAAATAAATATATAAATGATAACAATCTTTTAAAAGCTCCTTCATGTTGTGTTTATACAACCTTGCTTTATATTTACTGGTGAGATCTTTGCTAGATTCTGATCCACTAAATCAGAGGTTCCCAAACTTGGCAGCTTTAAGACTTGTGGACTTCAATTCCCAGAATTCTCCAGCCAGCTCTACACTAAATGTGTATGTTAGAAAGTCACAGAATTATACCTGCACAGATTATTACAGGCCATTTGAGGAAGCATAATTAAATAAAATAATTTTCATCTGGTAAAAATAGCATAATTTTGTCTACTTAGCAATAATTAATCATCATTGCTGCAAACTTTGAGGTCAATTTAAGCCTTTTCAATATCAATACATTATTCTAATTAGGGAATATAAGCCAGCTCTTGGTCTAGCAAGCTGATTCCCTGCCATTAATTCTTTTTTATTACAGATTTAAAAAAAAACTGGGTATGGTGACTGAATCCAACAACAGCCGCCTAAGGCTATAGCAATAGCAATAGCAGTTAGACTTATATACCGCTTCATAGGGCTTTCAGCCCTCTCTAAGCGGTTTACAGAGTCAGCATATTGCCCCCAACAACAATCCGGGTCCTCATTTTACCCACCTCGGAAGGATGGAAGGCTGAGTCAACCCTGAGCCGATGAGATTTGAACAGCCGAACTGCAGAACTGCAGTCAGCTGAAGTAGCCTGAAGTGCTGCATTTAACCACTGCGCCACCTCGGCTCATCCGAGGGACATGAGGGTCAGAAAAAGTGCTTTTATTGGCTTACCTTATCAGCCATTTGCAACATTCTACTACTGTACCTAGCAGCACATAGTCACTGTAATAATCTATATCTAATTTATTTAATCCCGCTTAACATAATGAGGCCTTGAACCAGAAGTGTATTGGCTCTTGTTCTTTTACAGAATTGTAGACCATGACATAGATGCATGGATTTTGAGATTTCCACAACATAGATGGGTAATTTCAAATCACAATGACAACCTGACAATTGTAAACCTGCCAACTGAGTCACAATTTGGGGTTTAATTGATGCTCTCCTGGCCCACTACTGACTGTTGATAGATTCACACAGAGGTAGGTTCCTACCAGTTCGCACCAGTTCGGTAGAACCGGTTCGTCAAATCTACCAAACCGGTTAGAAGAGGTTCCACCAGTGGACCCGGAAAGCAGGCCACACCTACAGAAGAGGTTCCAACATTTTTTTGAAACCCACCACTGGATTCACATGACATCTGGATTAAGCCATTGTAAAAATGTGGCTGAAAGGCTCTCCTCAAAGCCTTACCCCCTGGAGCCAACTGCCCCAGTGGTAGATTAATTATGGTTTTCAAATCAGATTTAAATCTTCGGATTGTCTAATAATTTAGAGGGGAGAAGAGGAGAAAGAAACAAGACCAGACAAATTTTTCCTTGATTTTCTCTTCTGTCTACTAATCCTCATTACTCGCTCATCAAACAAGAAATGGCTCACCTTAGTTTCTGGTTTCTGTGATTCTCTGTCTTACCTGAACGAACTGTTACAAAAAATGTTTTAAAAGTAGTTATATTAGCAAATGATTACCCAATTTTAAAATATGAAATACATTCTACTAGTAATGGCTACTAATCAGTTTATTAGTAACTTATTTGGTTGTGTCATTGCCATAAAGCTCTTTATTTTATTTTATTTTATTTATCACTACTGAGAGAACAAAAACCAACCAAACCTTTTCGTAATTGGTGAAGCCACCCATGACTGCAGGGTCCACAATTCCATTTAGCAGCATAGACAGAGGGTTAATAGGTAGATTTGGATCATTCAAATGTTGCTGAACCATATTGTTAATTTTATCATTTGTTAACTGCATCGTTTCAATTGCATTTTCAAGTGGACTGATTTCAATCTGAGAAAACAAAGGTTTAATTAACAAAAATGATTGCAAGAAGCTGTAATAGTTTGATTCACCCACGTAACACCTATCCTCCGCGAGCTGCACTGGCTGCCTATTGGTCTCCGGATACGCTTCAAGGCGCTAGTCGTCACTTATAAAGCCCTTCATGGTATTGGACCTGGGTACTTGAGAGACCGCCTGCTGCCAATCACCTCCGCTAGACCGATTAGATCCCACAGATTGGGCCTCCTCCGAATTCCATCCGCCGGCCAGTGTCGACTGGCGACTACCCAGAGGAGAGCCTTCTCTGTGGCTGCTCCGACCCTTTGGAACGAACTCCCCGTGGAGATTCGAACCCTCACCACCCTCCAGGCCTTCCGCAAAGCCCTTAAAACCTGGCTTTTCCAACAGGCCTGGGGCTAAAGAGCTGTTGCCCCCGTCTTGAATGGTATGACTGTTGTGTGTTTTTAAATTATGTATTGTTATGTATCGTTTATTTTTTATTTTTTGTCTGTACCCCCCCCCCCCATTCCCTGATTTGATTTGTTAGCCGCCCTGAGTCCCCTTCGGAGGAAAAGGGCGGCATATAAATATAATAAATGAAATGAAATGAAATGAAATGAATTCAAATATTAACCGAAAATAAGAGATTTTTGTTCCTGGGGGGGAAAAAAATGTAGTTTTAAAACACAATATTGAATAATGATGCTCACGCTCGAAAATCTGGACTGATAAATACAACAACTTGACAATAAGCAAAAAGTGCATTTGTTTAGATCAACCACCACTGATGTAGAGTAAAACAGAAACTGAACACATCAAAAGCTGTATGTCAGCTCTTTGTACATTTGATGGACAAACCGTTGTCACCGTTTACCATCATGCATTGTATCACAGGGTGGATTCTTTTTGATATGACAAAAACTGCAGGATGAAGAGGACTGAAAGATAGTAAAAAATTCTTAATCCCTAGCATGTATTTCATGTTGCCAAGATTTTTCATGAAATGCACAAAATAGTCGGACTGTTGCAATATTTTGAAAGATGTGCCATGCACAGGAGCACAAAAACAGTATTTCTGTTTGAACCAGTAATGTAGTTTCCATTTCCTATCAAATAAAGTTGCTTCAGAAGCTGTTCCTGGCCATGCATGCAGGGACAGTTTTAATAATTTTATTTTTTATTTTAATTATTTAAAGAGAGATCTATTTTTCTTTTCCAATCCAACAGAGGCAGACCCTTTTGTAAAATAATGGCATACATTTGAGGTACGCCGAAATGCAATTTTATATCTGATTGCTATAATTTCCATAAACTTTGTAGAAGAACACCAGTAGCTTAAGATATTTCTGAAAGGCACATAATCAAGTCTTTATAACTGTCACTTACATGCACACATTGATTACGTTCAACCTGTGTTAATTAACTATCTTAATTAATTAAGTTTCCAAAATGTTTAAATTTTAACTTGGTTATTAATGCTTCCAGCAAGCTGTGTGCTTTTAATCCATCTAGCATTGAATGATCCTTTTGGTTGAAAGTATTTTTTATCAATTTTTTACACCAGTGACTACCAACCTTCCGGGCACCAGGGACCGGTTCTGTGGAGATAGGTTTTTACAAGGATGGTAGGGAGCATGGTTTCGCATGCTCCCTGAATCTCAGGGTGGAGCTTCATTGGTTTGTGTGGCCCAGTTTCTGGCATGCAGTGTCCCGGTGCCAGTCCATGGACTAGGGGTTGGGGACCCGTGTTCTACACACTAGTATTGAAATGGATTTCCCCCCCTAAAATTAACTTTCATAGGGATAGATCAGAATTGGAAATAGAATGGCATTCGGAATATGTATGTTTGTCATCAATATATTATTTGTGCAATTTTATATATTGTATTGTTGTAGAAAAGACGGGACACAAAAGCCAGCTCTTCAGAGAAGGAAATGTTTATTGCGCAGGTTCAGAAAGAATGGCCTGAACAATGAGTGAAAGTCAGGAATTCCTTATACAGTTTATCGCTTTCAGCTAAAGCCATCTGTTAGTTTTGGAAACACCCCTCAAATTTGCCCTTGAGTTACAGCAATATTATGTTTACAGGATGTCATAATACATAAGTCAGCCAACGGACAGACATAGCATGTATTTTGAGGAACTAACAATATGTGTACCAAACAGATTTACAGCCAAGCCAGCAAATGGGCTGAAATAGATGCTTTGCTTCAGCATATTTCATGCGCAGACTTCCTTCTAACCCATGTCTAACCACACTATGTCCTAAAAACAAACCTTGCAATTTCTATATGAACAGTTAGAGCTTAATATCATGAAACCCTAGTTTGGTTCAGGCTTGAGGCCTACCTTGGTTCAGCCTGCCACCAATAGTCTTTCTCACAGATGTCTCTTTATTTCATGACTACAATCACTAGTCTTGTGAATGTTTGGCCATAATCTATTTTTACTTCATCTCTATCTCTTTGCATTGTACTGGCATTGACATAACCTTAGTTTGTCTAATCTTAATTAGTAGCGGTATAGTGGCCAATGAAGAACTTTCTCTTCTTTCATCTTCAATAAGAGGTTTGTTTTATGTTCTCCTGGCTTGCAGCCATCAAAAAAGTATCATCAGCATGTTGTTCAGGTTGTTGTTGTTGTTTCGCCCAGCTATTTTAGTTCCAGTTTCTATTTCTTCTAATCCAGGATTTCTTCTGCATTTAACTAAATAAGGAGACTGTTTGGTACACTAATTTCTTAGATTAGAACCATTTGGTTGCTTCATATTGTATTCTGTTGTTTCTTGCTCATTGTAGATTTTTATTTTCAGTACACAAATAAGAGGGCCTGGTACACCCATTTTTCTAAGGATTGTGGGCAATTTATTGTAGAATAAAATAAGAAGCCTTAGAATAATCAATGAAAAATGTCTATGGGGAACTGTAGCCTTCTCCATTATCCAGAAACAATTAGGAATGTGAGCTGCCTCTTTTGAATCTAGCTTGTACATCTGACAGTGCTTCTTCCATGGATTGTTGAAGCATGGAATGCAAAACCTTGACCATTTTCTCATTATCAGGTATCTGCAATTGTTTGGTAGCTTTAACAATTTTTAGCAATGAAGTTTTTCTGATGCTGAATCTAAATTGATTTTTTCCACTTCCTTAATCTTGCCGTATTTGCCACATCTGTTTACTAACTGCAAATTAGTAATTATCGCGCAAAGCTTTAAACAGTTCTGTTGGTATTTCATTTCTGCAGTTCTGTTGTTAGTAATGTTTTTTTTAGTACTTCATAGGTATCATCAACTTGTAGATTGTTCTTATGTTTATTTATACCATTTTTTAATCATTTTGTATAGGAAATGTTTATCTTTTTTATTTTTGATATTGCCCATCTTTATACAAAAGATTGCCTTGATATCTGAAATTGTTATAAATTCCTTGCTTTGCCTTTAGTTTTAACTCCTTGTTTCTTCTTTTCTAAAACTCTAAAAGTATTTGGTGAGGGCAAAATTTTCCTCTGTCTCTTTTACTATCTACCTCTATTTAGGTATTTTCAAAATACCAGCTGAAGGACAATTTGCGTTTTGCAATATTTTTGTTTCCTGTTTAATGATACAATACATTTCCGTCTAGAGTTCTTCAGAAATTTTATCAAACCTAATTCATTAAATCTAATTTTTAAACATTCACTGCGTTATCCTACAGAATATTACTGAGATTGTATCTTGACTGATTACATTATTTGTTTTATTTAATTTTGTAAATGTGTAAATTTTGTAAATGTGGATCTGAACCACAATCAGCACCAGGACTTACTTCTGCTGACTAAATAATTTTTTAATAATTTTTCTTCATTGATACAGCACCAAAAACACATACCATATGACACTAATTATAGATTCTCTGAAATCTTTAGTATCAAATTTTCTTTTTATTTCTAGATGCCTCAACAGATGCCTTTCGTCTTGAGCATTGTCAAGATCTGGTCATCCACTTTAAAGTGAAACAGGGAAAGTAGAACAAAACTAGAACTTGATCTAGATTTAGATCAAATCTAAATCTAGAACAAGTCTACGACTTGAACATTGGGCACTATCTAACAAAATGAAATTCAATGGTGAAAAAAGTTAGGTTCTACATTTAGGCAAGAAAAACGAAATGCACGGGTACAGTATATGTAGTACCTCGCTCAATAGTAGTAACTGTGAAAGGGATCTTGGAGTCCTAGTGGACAACCATTTAAATATGAGCCAGCCGTGTGCAGCAGCTGCCAAAAAAGCCAACACAGTTCCAGGCTACATAAACAGAGGGATAGAATCAAGATCATGTGAAGTGTTAATACCACTTTATAAGGCCTTGGTAAGGCCACACTTTGAATACTCCATCATATAAAAAAGATGTTGAGACTCTAGAAAGAGTGCAGAGAAGAGCAACAAAGATGAATAGGGGACTGGAGGCTAAAACATATGAAGAACGGTTGCAGGAACTGGGTATGTCTAGTTTAATGAAAAGAAGGACTGGAGGAAGACATGATAGCAGTCTTCCAATATCTCAAAGAAGAGGGAGTCAAACTATTCTCCAAAGCACCTGAGTATAGAACAAGAAGCAATGGGTGGAAACTAATCAAGGAGAGAAACAACTTAGAACTGAGGAGAAATTTCCTGACAGAACAATTAATCAGTGGAACAGAAGTTGCCTCCAGAAGTTGTAAATGCCCCAACACTGGAAGTTGTTAAGAAGATGCTGGATAAGAAATGGTATAGAATTTCCTGCCTAGTCAGGGGGTTGGACAAGAAGACCTCTAAGATCCCTTCCAACTCTGTTATTCTATTCTATTCTATTCTATTCTATTCTATTCTATTCTATAAGACAATGAAGAAACTAGAAACTAAATCTTACAAAGAGAAATTGAAGGAAGTTTGAGAAGAGAAGAATGATAGGAAATATAAGTTTCTTCTAAAAGCATTATAAGGAACATGGACAAGATCTATTCTCTATTATTTCACAACTCCAGGACATGATATGATGGATTTAAGTTACAAAAAACCAGATTTCATTTAAATGTTAGAAAAATCTTCTAAAAATAAGATCTGAAGGCAATTACCCAGAGAGGTAGTGAGGTCCCCTTCAGTGCATGCACAAAGGAAGCTAATCATCTGCAATTTGGCATGCTTTAATTTGGATATTTGTGCAGAGCAGGGAGTTGCATCTAATGGCCTAAAATTTCAAACTCTGCTGCTATAGTTCTAATGTTAGGCTATCTAATCTGTTCTGATATAGTTTAAGCAACAGAAGACTATACAGATATTTAGATTAACATTTTCAAGCTTTAATATTTTCTTTTTCTTTTTTGAAAATGTAGAATATTTCATCTGTAATCTTATATTACAGAGATTCTGTACTTTTTCCTCCATAAATATCCTTTACTCTACTTTTCTATTGTTTAACAGCCTATCAACATAGCTATAGCAATAGCAATAGCAGTTAGACTTATATACCCCTTCATAGGGCTTTCAGCCCTCTCTAAGCGGTTTACAGAGTCAGCATATCGCCCCCCACAGTCTGGGTCCTCATTTCACCCACCTCGGAAGGACGGAAGGCTGAGTCAACCTTGAGCCGGTGAGATTAGAACCGCTGAACTGTAGATAACAGTCAGCTGAAGTGGCCTGCAGTACTGCACCCTAACCACTGCGCCACCTCGGCTATGATCATACTGTTATTTCATACATTCAGTGAATATACGAATCCTCTAATCTCAGTGCCTTATGATCTCTCCTGTCTTATTTTTTCATTATAAATATATGTGCATATTTCACGAGTCATCCACTGCTTACTCCAATATTTGCCTCAGTCAAGAGGGAAAGAAGATTTTTATCAGGATTTCCAACCCTACAACCCATGATTGAGACACTTTTCAGAATAAACAATTTTTGTCTGGGAAACTTCACAGTAAAAATAAATTACCGTACTAAAGTAAATCACAAACCTGTGATACCTGTGTATATTCTCCAACAGGTGGAACAGAGATGGAAATAGAGACAGAAATACATAGAAATGACGTTAGAGGTTAATAGAATTTATTTGACTTCATTGGAATAGTTTCTGTTAATTAAATGTTACTATTTAATCTAGAACTCAGAGGGCAGAACTAGATTTGAAGTAATGTGTTTATTCCTTATTAAGAAATATATTTCAGAAATAATCAGGAATTGATGTCTATGAATACCCTAATTACAAATTTAGTGATAAGTTTAACTCCTAGTCAGAAGAAAGAAACTCAGTTTAGGGAATCTACTGAGTATATTGTGATCTCAAGCTAGGTTGGATGTGCTCCTTAGTCTTCCTGACCATCATGTATATAGGGTTCCACCACAAAACCGCGGTAGACTAAAACGCGCTCGATGAAAGGGCGTACGTGACGTCATCACAGCGCGACGAAAACAGCACGCTGTGAGCGGTAAACTTAAAATTAACGTGTAAATCTAAACCTAACCCCCCCAAACCTAACCCTAAACCTAACCCTAAGCCTAACCCTTAACCTAACCCTAAACCTAACCCTAACCCTAACCCTTAACCTAACGCTAAACCTAACGCTAACCCTTAACCTAACCCTAAACCTAACCCTAACGCTTAACGTAACCCTAAACCTAACCCTAACCCTTAACCTAACCCTAACCCTAACCTTAACCCTTACCTTTACGTGAATCGGCTTGCTTTAATTTTATTTTAATTTTAATTTAATTTATTTTTAATTTTATTTGTCGCGCTGCTGCTGATGTCACGTACGCACTTTGATCGGGCGCGCTTTAGTGGACCGCAGTTTTGACAGGTCACGGTATATAGCTGGAGAACTGAAAGAAAGTTGTATTTATTTGAATGAATTAAGACTCTTTGCTTGGTATGGAACCCTAGATTCCTAGAGCCTGATTCACATAGACAGTTGTGTGAACGTGATAGACATGTAACTATAGGTTATCTGAGATCTCCAGATGAACATCTGGAGATTCGGAAGATAGGGGGGCTGCATGAACGTGTTTGAATGTTTAATTTGCTGTGTTCAATTGGAGGCCTAAGCAGGTCTTAACTATAAGCATAAATAGTCAAGAGGACAAATCTGGATAATACATTTCAACTTCTGATTGTTTTATTTTCTGATTGCTTACAATGCAAATACAGGAGCAATTACAAACTCCAAAATCAGTATTTTTTTTTGCATATTTTCTTCCATTATTCTTTGCAAATATATAACTATTTATATAAATGAAATATATAAATTAATCTGGAGAGCATAATGTTCATAGCATAATATGCTTTTTTATTCATTCTATCACAAATATCACAAAGGCTAGTTTTAGACTTAAATTAGCACAATGTCCATTTAGAAATAAAATACCAGCAATACAGCTGATTCCTAAAGATTATTTCTGTTTCCAATAATTTACAATGCATATTATTTATTTCATGTTATTTTATATTTTGGGCATAATATTTGTGTCAAGAATTCAGCATTTTGAAATTATAGAATTCTGGAATACATAATTGTGTTAGTAGCTTTCTATGTTATATGACAGTCTGAACAGGTGCTGTGACTTCGGTGGAGCTGTATTAAAAATTTAAATGCTCTGTTTTGAAATATTAAGATTGATTGACGTGAGGTATTGATTTCAACTGTGTATCATTATAATTTTTATTTACAAAAAACTTATAAATATTAGAAAATTATGCATAATTGCGTGATATGTGTAAAAATGATCTGTTTCAGACTGTCATTTCCTATCTAAAGAAAGCTTTCATAACAGAGGAATTTTAATCAGATAACATATGATTAAAGTCATCAAATAAACCATATTTTATCAATATCAGTGTAAAATTAATTCATCCTTTGAATTTCTGTGTTTGCTCATTCTGTGCTGAATTAAACAATGTGGTATAGTTCATTTTGGAACACATTTAATTTGATTTTGATTTTTTAAAAAAATAATAATTATATTGCCATTAAATTTCTATGCTTCCTATCATAAATCTCTAAGTAGTTTATTTAGAAAATACAATATTATGATAAAAATAAACGGTAGATTCCATAACAGTAATTATAATAGTATAAAATAAATGTATCTATGAAAAGGAATAGACACAGCCTCAATCCAAATCTGGAAAGTGAAACTTCTTTAGTCAGCCAAATCATGTTGAAACAAGTTATTTTCACCATCCTCCTAAAACTGATGGTTTTAGCAAATGGTTCCAGAAATGGGATTACAAAAGGAATGGTCTACCTTTAACCCCTAGTACTGTGATGGTGAACTTATGGCACATGGATCACTTCAGAATTTCCAGTTGGCTTGTTGGGCCTGTCCGGAGGCTTTCCTGGAACCTGGGGAGGGCAAAAACGGTCTCCCCCATCCCCACGGAGGAAATACCAAGCTCAAGTGTGGGTGTGGGTTACTCACGCATGCACATGTGGGGTCGCGTTTTGCATATGGGTGCCGGCATGCACGCGTGCTATCATGATCACGCTCTGGCACTTTTGGCGCCCAACAACAAAAAGGTTAGCCATTACTGCCCTAGCATCTTAAAGTCGCGTGGAAAAGAAAACTGAGGCATCCCCCCCCCCAAATAACTTTGTAGGATGGGCAAATTCAATTTGGAGAGATAGCAATAGCAATAGCACTTAGACTTATATGCCGCTTCCTAGGGCTTTCAGCTCTCTCTAAGCGGTTTACAGAGTCAGCATATTGCCCCCAACAACAATCCAGGTCCTCATTTTACCCACCTCGGAAGGATGGAAGGCTGAGTCAACCTTGAGCTGGTGAGATTTGACCCGCCGAACTGCACATAGCAGTCAGCTGAAGTGGCCTGCAGTACTGCACCCTAACCACTGCGCCACCTCGGCTCATGGTATGTAAGCTACATGAATCTCAAAACAATTCTGCTCTAACAGAAATCCCTTACACAAAAATGCAAACTGATTGCAATGAAAACCTTGTAATTTATTCTCAGACCTGACGTAGGTAGAAATTGTGTTTCACCCTAATATCAAATGCTTTCTTTGAATCCATAGTTCCTTCATGATAACATTTCAGAATCTTTCATTTCATACTCATAGCACGGAATACTATTTTTAATCATGTCTGATGCCCCAAAACACTTCGTAGCAAAGTGATGCACTGCTGTCCACAATTTTAAATCCTATAAATGGATCTAGACCAAAATGGTGCCGAGATGGAATAATAGGAATATCAAGCAGATGAAGTATTTCACAATGACACACTTGTTGCCTTCTAAAAAAAATCAGTACTCAATGGAGCAATTTTAGATTTTGAGTAAGTATTTAAAAGCATAAATTAGTTAAACTAATTGGAAAAAACTGGTATTAATGAAAATCATTCGTGCAGGAATTAATTTTTCATGACTGGAATCTTTACATTACAGTTAATACTTAAAAAAAAACCTAAAAATTCCCAGTAATGTATTTAAAGTGTAATGTTCTAGTTGTCCTGAAGATGGAAGGAGAGGAGCGGCATATTTAAACTTGCAAGAATTTATAATAAAAGTAATATTGGCCTGCATGACTTTAGTTTCTTGGTCTGGTCTCCCTAGAAGGACTGATGCAAATATAAATTCATGGAACATTTCTGCAAACATTCAAAATGTAAGCATCAGCAAATTATATACATTTTGATTTGTTTAAAAGTATTGCCCATCTAATAAAGTGACCTTATTAAACATCTTCTGACTCAAACTTACCATAAATACTGATTTGACTTCAAACCATCTTAAAATGCCAGGTAGTTTATACGCTGTCACATAAATAGTTCTCTCAATCCACATATTCTGTAATTTAAGAGACAAGTTTTGAAGTAAAATGCTTATAAACTAATAGACTTATTCTAACCCAAAATGTGTACAAAAGCCTAATAGCAAATGTACTAGCATCACAGTGGCAACACAACCTTCCAAAATTGGTGAAAGAACACTTGTGCATCCAGTTTAATTAATGTTATTTACATTTTGTCATGAGTGTTTGTATTCATATAGAAGACACAAGTGAATTATCTCTCTCCATATTTCAACATGTACATAAACAGTCTACACTGCAAAGAATTATTTCATCCTCTAGTATGCTGTAGGCAGCTATTTATTAAGGATAAAATTGTAGAGAGTTATTGCTTATACAATGAACGAGATAAAATCCCCCAACTGGTACAAATATCAGTTTCAGAAGATGGAGGAAAAGAGTTTAATTTCCTCTTTTTCCCTATTCTGACTTCTTTAATTATTTCTCTCTCCCATCCAGTTGATACAAGCTACATATTATGTGCAAAGAAGCATTTAATATTATTTGTAATTTAGCCTCAATAAAGTATTTATAATCTTTGTTTACCAATAATGTGATGCATACAGATAGCCTAACTCAATGGAGCAATTTTAGATTTTGAGTAAGTATTTTAAAGCATAAATTAGTTAAACTAATTAGAAAACAACTGGTATTAATGAAAATCATTCGTGCAGGAATTAATTTTTCATGACTGGAATCTTTACATTACAGCAAATACTTTAAAAAAACTAAAAATTAAATATTTCATATTTTTGTTCATCTTGCATTTGATGACAAGAAATTCCATAACACAAGAAACTAAGTGTCACCTATTTATACAAACTGTAAAGATTTACAGAAAGCATATTATGTTCTCCCTTAATACTATATAAGCATATTTAAAAGACATTAAGATAACTGCATAACATGTTCAAATTACCGCAAATTCATTGTCTGGATTTTTCTCTCCTTTACGAATGGGTCTTGAATACTCAAACCGCTGAACCTCATTTACCCTATAGAAACTAGAAAGAGAAAAACATACAATTGCATTTATATTCTCATATGGCCACAATACCTAAGATAACAAGAAGGCTTTCAGTATTAAGCATTATGGGGAAATGATATTTTATAAGGCTAAAGGATGGTAAACAAAGCATTCCAAACTATACCTTATAACCTTTTAAATGGAATAATAATAATATAAGAATGGCAAAGAAAAAGAATAATTATGTGAATGTATACCTATAACTGTAAGAGAATAAATGACAGTAAAAATATAAAGCACAATATAGGTAAATAATATTTGGTCATAAGTAGCTAAGTATAAATAAAGAATTGCATATAAAAATGGATAACGAATAAGGAGATTATGAACGCAAGATAGAAATGTACAGAAGGGAAAACACTAACTGCAAAGAAACCGATTCGGAACTGCGGTATGATATACGATGGAACTTATTGTTCCTATGTTGTTTTTAAGTCATGTGTTTGTTTCTGTTGATGTGCTTATGTGTTTAAAATAAAAATTAATACTATCTATCTATATCTATATCTATATCTATATCTATATCTATCTATCTATCTATCTATCTATCTATCTATCTATCTATCTATCTATCTATCTATCTATATATATATTTTACTGTTGCCTTTTTTACATTTGTGTTGTATTTGTGCTGATAAATAAATAAAGGGAGACTAGTATAGATCTATTTCAAGCTATTTAGCTCTCATCAGCTACCGAATCCCAGTAAGGGTATGGCTAGCTAATGAGAGCTAAATAGCTTGAAATAGATCTATACTAGTCTCCCTTTATTTATTTATCAGCACAAATACAACATTATATATATATGTTTTTTTTTATTTGTGCTGATAAATAAATAAAGGGAGACTGGTATAGATCTATTTCAAGCTATTTAGCTTTCATCAGCTAGCCATACCCTTACTGGGATTCAAGCCTGGGCTATATTACATATTAGGCAGACGTCTTAGCCATTAGGCCATAGGCTCTGATCCGTTATCAGCTGAGCCAGGGAGAAATGTATATATTTAAAGTCATATATATATATATATATATATATATATATATATATCTATCTATCTATCTATCTATCTATCTATCTATCTATCTATCTATCTATCTATCTATCTATCTATCTATCTATCTATCTATCTATCTATCTATCTATCTATCTATCTATCTGCAGTATAACAATCCTCTAAAATGATACATGGAATTGGGTTGTCCCAACCGCCTTCCAAAAATTTGAGTGTCAGGTTTTGATAAGGAATAAAAATGTTGCTTATTTTTCATAATTAAATTTTAATCTACGTATAGCATAGTTTTCTGGCTCTGCAGCATCACAGCTACCCATTATTGCAGGCTAGTGCAAAGTAAAAAGCAAAACCTGGTGTCAGGTTTTTCTCATAAAGATAGATATATTAAGAGATTGGGATCAGTTTAGGGCCACTGTTGCAGGTGATGGTTGAATGGAAATTCTGCATTAGGACTCTCTCAACTGAGGCGTGAAAAAGAGGATTCTTTTTCTCAGAGTCTGAAAAATACTATAAGTTCAAAATACACACTCTTTATTCTATTATCTGGAAAACTGAGAAGTAGCTCATACGTTCATCCTTAAAAAGGTCCCCCCCCAAAGAGAATGAAAACGAACTCCCTATAAATTGGGTTCTAAAAACATTCAGTTGTTGAGATTTCTGTAATCAAATCCCTTTTCTCTTTCAATAAATCTGGTTAGGGAAGCTTTTTCAAGAGTCTTGTTTTTGGGTGCACTCGGCTGTCCAGAGTTTCATGCTATTGACCCTATCAGTATTCACTACGAATTATTTGGCAAATTTTGTCATGACATCTACGGCCTATATGTAATTTGGATCAACTTGGTGATGGCATTATGACGCATGACATGACTTCGCCCCTTTTGAGAATGCCTATGGCCATATTAGTTTTTCAAATAAATAACAATGCTTTTAAACATAGTTTTCAGAATACGCAGGAGCTAAGGTGGCGCAGTGGTTAAATGCAGCACTGCAGGCTACTGCTAGATCAGCAGTTCAGCGGTTCAAATCTCACCGGCTCAGGGTTGACTCAGCCTTCCATCCTTCCGAGGTGGGTAAAATGAGGACCCAGATTGTTGGGGGCAATATGCTGACTCTCTGTAAACCGCTTAGAGAGGCCTGAAAGGCCTATGAAGCGGTATATAAGTCTACTGCTATTGCTATAATACGAAGATATGTTCTTTTAACGGTGTACCAAGGCCTTAGATCATGGGTGTCAAACTCACATCATCACGGTGGTGTCACGTGCTGTATTGATGTTTGATGTTTAATAAATTTATAGGCCGCCCAATCCCGAAGGACTCCGGGCGGCTTACAACAATACATTTAAAAATAGAAGTTAAAAGCATAAAAACATAGATTAAAAAGACCACAACATACACCCAGTCTGATCGGGGCTGGAATTCAATCGTGAGTTCAACAGCCCGGGGCCTGCCGGAATAGCCAGGTCTTAAGAGCCTTACGGAAGGCCATGAGAGTGGGTAGGGTCCGGATCTCTGGGGGCAGTTTATTCCAGAGGGTCAGAGCGGCTACAGAGAAGGCCCTCCCCCGGGTAGTTGCCAGCTGACATTGTCTGGCTGACGGCACCCGGAGAAGGCCCTCCCTGTGCGATCTTATCGGTCGTTGGGAAGTATATGGCAGAAGATGGTCTCGCAGATATCCATGTCCTAGGCCATGTAGGGCTTTAAAGGTGATAACCAGCACCTTGAATTGCGCCCGGAGACCAATGGGAAGCCAGTGCAGCTCGCGGAGGATAGGTGTGATGTGAGTATACCTTGGTACACCCAATATCGCTCACGCGGCTGCATTCTGGACTAGTTGTAGTCTCTGAAAGTATTGGGACTTTCCCCCCCCCCCCCTTCACTAAACTGGGCATGGGCATAGCCCACATGTGACACATTTAGTCTGTGGGCTGGGACTTTGACAGCCCTGCCTTAAATAGTATTGCCATGATAACTGCTCAGGAAACGTTTCATTTTGGTTACTAGTAGTATATAATATTTATATACCACTAGCAATTAATTTATTTCATGGGAAACTGTCTAGAAGGAATTATAAGGAGGCATAGGTAATTTTGAGTTGCAAAAATCCCTTATTTCGGTTAAGCACTAAGAAAACAAAACCTGATTGAAAGTACTGATCTATCACGGGTACTGCCTTGTGTATTATGTAGAAGACAGGTAAACAGAAATTGCACTAACAGAAAACCAGGCACAAATTACTTTTTATCAATATTGAAAAATAAATGAAAACAGAGAATGAGGGACAGAGCAGCCATGAAATCAAAATTATTATTATTTCCTGAGATAAATGGGAAAAAAAGATAATCTCTTGCTGCACCTTAAACGGTCTCTTTCTTTTTGTGTTGATGAATTTAGATGCAGTTCTTCAGGCCATTTAGCAGGTAATATATTTAACCAAGTGCAGTCTAGGAAAGCTATTCAGAGTAATTGCTCATTTCAAATGTCTGTACCTTAAAATTTGCTCTGATACAGGCTTGTGAAATTTTGATGGTAAGTCCAGTTTTGGCTTTACTGTAAAGCACTGGATATCTGTGTTGTATGTTAAGAATTACAGTGATATCTAATTAAAGTTATGCAACTAGAATACCTAATTTATCACACACACGGACACACACAGAAAAGGTAAATAATCACCATATGGAAAGGAAGTAGTCTGCCAGACATCCCCCCCCCCCCCCCCGCAATTTCCATTCTAATCTATAGTTCTGGGGTTTCTTCTTGATACATCACTCATATATGATCCAAACTCAAACCTCTTTAGCTTTCTTCATGATCAGCCAAGTTCAGTGGTGGGTTTCAAAAATTGTTGGAACCTACTCTGTGGGTGTGGCCTCCTTTGTGGGAGTGGCTTGCCACCCATGTGACCGGATGGGAGTGGCTTGCCGCCCATGTGACCGGATATGAAATTATGAATTAGTACTTAGGTCGGTCCAAGTAGCTATTCAGAAACTCTGGCATTGAAGCATGCAAGTCTTAAAGCTGTCAAGTTACAAGATCCTTGCCAGTGGTGGGTTTCAAAACATTTTGGAACCTCTTCTGTAGGTGTGGCCTGCTTTCCGGGTCCACTGGTGGAACCTCTTCTAACCGGTTCGGTAGATTTGACGAACCGGTTCTACCGAATAGGTGCGAACTGGTAGGAACGCACCTCTGGCCAAGTTGGCTAAATCTCACATCATCTTGGCCTAGATACAATTCATATGTAACAATAAGAGAACATAGGTAAGGCAAGAACCCCATAAATTGTTGAGATTCTTTTTACAGATACAGATTAAAAGAGTTGGAAGGGACATTGCAGGTCATCTAGTCCAACCCCAACACCAGGCAGACTCTACACAATTTTTGACAAATGGCAGTCCATTCTCTTCTTGAAAGCTTCCAGTGATGAAGCTCCCACAACTTCTGAAGGCAACTTCTGTTCCATTGGTTGATTGGTCTCACTGCCAGAAAATTCCTCCTTATTTCCAGGTTGAATGTCTCAGTTCCCATCCAATATTCCTTGTCTGGCCTTCAGGTGCTTTGGAAAATAGCTTGACCCCCTCCTCTCTGTGGCAGCCCTTCAAATATTGAAACGAATATTGAACAAGGTTCAAAAGTGTCAATACTCTTTCTAACCTGCTTCTTCATAGACCAACTTTATTTCTGTAGAGTATCACGCAGAATACCACGGCTTGTACGATTCCGATCTTTGTAAATACATACTTTTAGTCCTTCTTAAAAAAATCAATGATATTCCTATATTCATTTTAGCAGGAGGCAGCAATCAAGGCCATCAAAACTTTTAAAGGATACATTGACCATGAGAATTTTTAATATCTTCACCAGGAGGTGATGTAGTCTTCATTTTTTCTGCATTAGGAAACTGCGTTAATAATCTTGCTTCAAAATCTTCACGGCGTTCATATTCTTTTCCTCGATAAATAAAAACTTTGCTCTATAAACAGATATATATTATATGTTTTAATTTTTGACAGATTCCATTTAAATATACAAGTGCCCACAATTTCTGGTTGAGAATATCTTTGATTGCTTCCACATTCTGAAAGTACACATTTCTAGAAACCAACAGAAAATAAAATTCAATAGTTTTTTTTTTTTTAAAGTGATCCCGAAATAAGAATATGCTTATATTTCCACATATTTAGTTAACATTTATCATTTTTTTATTCTGGTACATGTTTTTGAATTAAATAAGTACATTATAGTTTTCAGCATATGGAATGGAAAATTATTTGTGAAATGAGGTTCTTTAATGATGGTTAGTTAAATTCCCTTAAAAGGTTAAGTACTCTTTATAGATTAAATCTGGATTTACAGGAACAAAAACTATTGACATCTACCAAACTTGTCAGTTACAGACTCAACAAAAACAATGTTCCCAAAAATTTTACTGGCTTTACTCTAATAACTATGTTCTTTGGATTGAATTCTTATGTGCATTTTTATTGCTACTATATAAGGATCAAAGTCTTTAGAACCCAAAATGGATAAATACAAAATTCCCTTAAAAGGTTAAGTACTCTTTATAGATTAAATCTGGATTTACAGGAACAAAAACTATTGACATCTACTAAACTTGTCAATTACAGAATCAACAAAAACAATGTTCCCAAAAGTTTTACTGGTTTTACTCTAATAACTATGTTCTTTGGATTGAAATTTTATGTGCATTTTTATTGCTACTATATAAGGATCAAACCCAAATCCAAATCCATTTAGAACCCAAAATGGATAAATACAAAAGCAGTAGGCAGGAGAATTTTTTTTTAAAAAAAAAAAGGGGGGGGGAAGCTATTATTAAGCATTCGTTTGTGACTACTAAGCTCTACATTTTTTAGCTCCTCACAACAAACACAAGAGTGTTATTGTCTCATTAAGAAAGCTAACAAACTTTGATTAGGGTCCGGTGACTGGGGTTGTCGAAGCGGCTGTTGGGTAAGGCATGTGGGGTGCATGGGGCAGGTTCCCCTTCACTTTCCCCTCCTCTGGCCTCACCTCCTCACCTTGTGTTTTTTGCGTAGCAAGCAACTAGAGGAAATGGCGGGGACTGGCTGCGCATGTGTTTAAATATTTTGGGGAGGGTTTATTGTCAGGAGAGGGTTTATTTTAGCATATGCGCTAAATTGGGCTTATTATCCAGGGGGGGTGGTGTTTCTTATTTTGGGGAAAACAGGGTATTATATTTCTACTTTAAAAAAAAAGTTTCATTTCTTAGGATAGCACAGTTATTTCACATTCTACGCCTTACTCAAATTCAAATATTTTGGATAGCTTTGCTACTTCCCAAGTGATTCCTTGTGGTTTTCCACAAGGCCACATTTAATTATTCAGTGTTATTAGCATTTATCTCTATAACTGTGAAACCAGCAAGGAAATACGAGTCATTTTCTGGCAATATTTTTTAGTAAAACACAGGTAGACTTCATGATTCACTTGGTTTTTCGTCCAGCGTTCAACCATGGGAAATAAAACATTGGTGAATGACTTACTCAGCCTATAGAAACTAGGGTGGGAACATAAGAGTTAAATTCTAGAGCACCAGAAAATGTCTGAAAATGTATCAAAATATTAGCCAAAATTTAAGAACAAAACCAAAACGAGTATTCATTATTCTACCATGACCATCCATTGTATCTCTATTTTATTATCAATAAAATGGATTTATGAACATTTGGAATACTGTCTTTCATTCAAAGTGTATAGACTACATAATGTGTTTTTCTGGCCTGCAGCAAAATCAAAGTAGAGAATTTTTTTTTTTTTACTTACCCGTAAAAATGTTGGAAATCCTTGTCCATAATAACCAACTGCAAAGTAATCTGGTTTAGGTCTTATTACCTTCACAATATTTTCATAGAACTGTGCTTGTTTTTTCTGTGTTAAGAAGACATAATTTTTAGAACATTCTTTTTCTGGAGATTGCATTTTCTTTGTCTTTATAAACCTTCCCAATCACAGCTACTTACAAATAAAAAACATTTAATGCGTTTCACCCTAGTTCTATAGGATGCTATGTTAAAAAAGGTAAGTTACTTTGTATACAAAATCTAACTGATAAATGGAAAAGAGAAGACCAATCTCTCTTAATTTGCTTTATTTATGGAGAAAGTTTTTTGCAAATGTATCAGCTAGTAGTCAAGGGGACTATTCTGATGGTTAAATAGAAGGAATTACTTACAGCTTTTATAGCTGAATCAGGTGAAACCAATATACAATAGTATCTTTCCAAACGGGCAGACTTTTAACGAGAAGATAAATGAAACCTCATTCCACCTCTGTAAGCTCTTGATTGATCCAGGAAAGAGTAACAATCTAATGCTCAACTCTTAACAATCTAATGCTCTACTCTGGCACTACTACTAAGAGTAGTACCCCTTAGTCATAATGCTGCTTTTCTTTTCTAATATATATTTTCTAATATCCAATACTACTATGTTTGTTGTGGCCCGGCAGGAGCTGTTGGAGCTGCCGCCAGACTCCGACAGCGAGGAGTCTTATGAGTCGGCCCTGGAAGAGGTGGAGGACCCTGGACAGGGTTCCGACTCCGAGCAGGGTGAGGAGAGACTGGTTGGCCACCAGGTGGCGCTGGAGCCTTGGATCAGAGGGAGTGTTCAGGAAAACACTTGTGAGTTGTTTCGGGATGCACGCCGTCAAAGGGCTACTCAGCGGCCAGAACAACTGCGTAATCATAGGAGATGATTACGCTCTGTTGATGCTTATTAAGATCCTCTCCTGATTATAAAAGAGACTGCTTGTGCCACGCCCTTTTGCAGAAGTCAACGTTCACATTAACGACTAACCAGAAACAAACTTAGCAGGCTGGATTGCTGCCAGAATTTGTTTGCATTTGCTTCCTAGGTTTGTAGGACTTGCTGCCAGAGTGCTTATCTCTTTGTTTATTTTGGGCTTGCAGCCAACGAGAGTCTGGACTGATTAAAAGTATTCTTATTTAACATTTGTTTTTGGCTTTCATTCCTGGACGGAGAAGTGGGGGGGGGGGGGGGTCAGAACAATGTTCAAGCATACTCTTCCCTTTAATATGTTGTGAAATATGCTCCATTCAGATATCCGCGTAGTCCTATGTGAAATTGCTTTGTATTTAATACTGAGATACTTATGTTAAGTATCTTGATTAGTCATTTACAGTGAATTAAAGACAAACCTACCAGTACTTCACTAAGTTGTTCGTAATCAAACATTTCATTTTCATATTGTTCTGCAAGCTGTTTGCCCAAGACAATGGCTTCTTCCCACATCTGTTAAAAATATAATTAAATTTTAATTACATTTAAAAACATCCTTTAGAATTTTCAGTATTTAAAACTAAAATTCCGTTAATATTTATTCAACAACAGCAATAGCAGTTTCAATTTTATTCTGCTTACTGACAGATTCCAGTTAGTGATTCAAGGTGGCTAATCAAAAAGATAAACATAAAGATTAAGTAATATAAAGACACTTAAATAATGTAAGTATTAACCAATTCAGATGAAACTGTCCTGGCTAGGGAGAAGCATTCTGATTAATTTCATAAATGTAGAAGAAGTATGGAGCTCAGCTATCTTACACTACATTCCAGTGTGGAAGAAGTATAGAAAGTGATATTTTTTAACAAAAACCAATGACTACATTGATGTAATTGTAAGGAAGTTTTAATGTGTGCATAAAATTTACAAAGTGCCATTATAACCTAGGGTTGCAGAGATTAGGAAAGATGTATTCCTATAAAGCAACAAAAATTTGGCGGCACGGGATAAAATACCACCAATACGCGGATGATACACAGCTGTATCTGTCCGCCCCGTGCCAACTCAGTGAAGCGGTTGACGTGATGTGTCAGTGCCTGGAGGCTGTTAGGGTCTGGATGAGTGTGAACAAGCTTGCACTCAATCCCGACAAGATCGAGTGGCTTGTGTTTTTCCCTCCCAATGATTGGCCTTGTATTCCAAATCTCAGGCTGGGGGGTGAAATAATATGCCCCTCAGACAGGGTTCGCAATTTGGGAGTCCTCCTGGACCCACAGCTGACTTTAGAACACCATTTGTCAGCTGTGACCAGGGGGACATTTGCCCAGGTTCGCCTGGTGCACCAATTGCGTCCCTACCTGAACTGGGAGGCTCTCAGAACAATCACTCACGTCCTTGTGACCTCAAGACTGGACTACTGTAATGCACTCTACATGGGGCAGCCCTTGAAGAGCATTCGGAGACTTCAGCTTGTCCAGAATGCAGCCGCGCGAACGATTGTGGGTGCACCCCGGTACACCGACGTTACACCTATCCTCCGTGAGCTGCACTGGCTGCTTGTTGGACTCCGGACACACTTCAAGGTGCTAGTTGTTACTTTTAAAGCCCTACATGGTATCGAACCTGGGTACTTGAGAGACCGCCTTCTGCCAATTACCTCCCTACGACCAATTAGATCCCACAGATTAGGCCTCCTCCGGATTCCATCAGCTAGCCAATGTCGACTGTTGACCCCCTGGGGGAGGGCCTTCTCTATGGCTGCTCTGGCCCTCTGGAACGATCTCCCCGTGGAGATTTGGACCCTCACCACCCTTCAGGCTTTCCGCAAAGCCATCAAGACCTGGCTGTTCCGGCAGGCCTGGGGCTGATGAGTTCCCAGCCCCACTCAAATTGTTGCAGCTGTTGAGTAGCTTTTAATTTGTTGTTTGTATTTTCTTTTGTCTTGTTCGTTTTCTTTGTATTTCCCCCCTTCCCTATTGGTTTGTTAGCCGCCCTGAGTCCCCCTGGGAATAGGGAGGTATACAAGCATAATAAACTATAACTATAACTATAATTACCTAAGACTATAGACAGGGGGGGAAAAAAACAGATCTATGGACATGGAAACCACAAATTGCCAAAATAGGAGAAAACTATGAAAAGCCGAGAGAAATGATAGGATATATATGCACAACATCCACACCCACCCACCCACCCACACTCACGGGGGGGGGGAGGGAGATTAAACATATGTCATTATATGATATTAAAAGACTAGTTTGTACTATATGATGAAGACTCCATAACAATCAACATGCTCACCCAAGAGTAGTTGTTGAGAATACAACCTGACTAGCACAAATGTTTCTGCAAACAGAAATCTATTTTTTAAGGTCGATAATGTCCAATCTCAGCTGTTCGTAAGATTTCTCCACTCGACCAATTAGATCCCACAGATTAGGCCTCCTCCGAGTCCCATCAGCCAGTCATTGTCGACTGGCAACCACGCGGAGGAGAGCCTTCTCTGTGGCAGCTCTGACCCTGTGGAACGAACTCCCCGTGGAGATTCGTACCCTCACCACCCTCCAGACCTTCCGCATAGCCCTTAAAACCTGGCTGTCCCGACAGGCCTGGGGCTAAAGACCTTTACCCTACCCAAATAGTATGAATGTTGTGCTTTTAACGATGTATTGCCCTATATGTAACTTGGTTTGTCCTCCCCTCCCCTTGAACTGTGAGCCGCCCTGAGTCCCCCCAGGGAAAAGGGCGGCATACAAATATTAATAAATACCAAATACCAAATTCTTGCTTTAGAAAAAAAAACACCTTAACATCATTTAAGGTATGACAAATTTCCAGAAGAATGAGCTACCCTAAGAGAGATATTCAGTAAATAACAGCATTTTCCCATCTAAATTTTAAATAAGCAAAAATTATCTTAAAAAAGGCACAAGTGAATAAAGCTGCAGATTCTTTAAAAA
>NW_028261391.1:66284776-66412276 GCF_051295495.1 Thamnophis sirtalis | reverse complement strand
GAAGTTTCCTTCACTTATTTCTTATAAACGGACATAAATGCTTCGTGGGGAATCATTTAGATCTTTACACAAACTTACACTGAAATTTTCTTTAGCTTTATGTGCATGGGAACAATGTATTTGAAATGCTTCAAAGAAAATGTTCTGATAACTCTGAAACTAGCATTGCCAATTTGAATTTTATTAGGAACTGTTTTATCAAATATATATATATAGTGGCTAACACCACTGCCTAAGATGTAATACAGCACAGGTTCAAATCCCAGTAAGGGTATGGCTAGCTGATGAGAGCTAAATAGCTTGAAATAGATCTATACTAGTCTCCCTTTATTTATCTATCAGCACAAATTGCAACACAAATGTAACAAAGGCAACAGTAAAAATAATGGCTTTCTGTCTGAATGGTCTCTTGGGATGAGCCGATAGACAGAGAAAGGAAGCAGTAAACTTCCTCCCATATTTGGGCATACCAGGGGTTGTGACACTAAATACATACCTATTTCCTTGGCTCAGCTGATAAAGGAGGAGAACTTGTGGCTTAGTGGCTAACACCACTGCCTAAGATGTAATGCAGCCCAGGTTCAAATCCCAGTAAGGGTATGGCTAGCTGATGAGAGCTAAATAGCTTGAAATAGATCTCTACTAGTCTCCCTTTATTTATTTATCAGCACAAAATGCAACACACACACACACACACACACCACAAACATATATATATATAGCACTAATAATATCCTCCTGTCCTTTCTTGGATTTACTTCTTTTGCTTCTGATTTCCTATATATTTGCAGTATATACAGCCCTAATATATGTAGTTATCATGTGAAAGCTAGATAAGGATCCTTGAGAAAAAGTGAAGCACTCAAGAAAGAATGTTATCTGAAACTTAATTTCATTAAACACATTTACAGTCAAATGTCACATGTAATCTGGTTACTGAATTAATCTGTTTCCTGATTTATACTGACTCACAAGCTAACCCAAAGGATCAGGTTTGCAGATCACAGGAAGTCACACAAACACACACAAAAACCAACTCAAGTTAAAATTGACAAAGGTCACATGCTACAAAAAATATAGAGAATAATATGATTGGAAGGGAACTTGGCAGTCCCCCTGCTTGAGCAGGACACTTATACTATTCCAGACAAATGGTTGTACAATCTCTTCTACAAACCTCCAGTGATGGAGCACCCACAATTTCTGGAGAAATGTCATTCCACAGATTAATTATTCTCACTGTAAAGAAATTTCTAGGTTGGATCTCTGTTCTGACCCCCACCTTGCTTGTTCAGAAACGACAGCCACACACAGCTTGCAAAGGAATGTTTTTATCAGTCCTGGCTCTTGCTGGCTGCGAGCCCAAAATAAACACAGATAAATTCTCTGGCAAAAGTAAACTACAGCAAAACAGGTTGATAGATATCAAATCACTTATCCAAGTGCTTCTTCTCGATGATTGCAAAAAAACAGAGACTTGACTAGAACAGGAACGGAACGAACGTTGACTTCTGCAACCAGGGTGTGACACCATTAGTCTTTTTATCTGCAGGAGAAGATCCTAACGAGCCACAGCTGCTTGTTACCCTCTCCTGTGAGTTGGTCAGCCCTGCATCACGACACAACTCACAGGAGGTTTCTGCTGAGTCACAACAGATCTCTCTTTAATGATCTTCCACCAGTTACATCTACTAAGTAAATTACTCAATCAAAAATGAGATTAGGTTACTCTGGCAAGGCTTATTCTTGGCAAATTCATACTGACTCCTAGTCACTATCACATTGTTTTCAAGATGCTTACAAATATATCTCTTTATGATCTGTTGCAGAATCTTCCCAAGAATGTCCCACTGAATGGTCCTGGGTCTTTATTTTTTTCTTCCTGAAGGTATGAATAACATCCCCCCTCTTTCAATTGTTTGGTACTTCACCCTCTCACTATATTTATCACAGATATGAAATAAATGTTCAACCAAAGGATCAGTTATTTGCTTCAGAACCCTAGAATACAATCATATGGTCAACTACCGGTAATTCAAAGTAAACAGATATTTCTTGACCACATCCTCCTTCATTTTACTCCTTATTATCATTTGTGGAACAATTACTCTCCTGAAACTGAATATAAGATGGAAATTGAATAGTTCTGCCTTTCCTTTTCTTTGTGATCAGTTCTTAACAGGGTGTCCCCCCCCCCCCGAACTTCAGCTCATTTTGAACCTTAACTTTTCTGAAACAATCTTTCCAGTATATGCAGGAACTCTTTCTTGGTGACCAATCATTTTTTCCACTTGTTATACGCATCCTTATTTTCAAAGAACTGTACATTCATGTTGACAGAGGGCAATCTATATTTTAGTAGCTTTCTTCTTAGTATGCAGTAAATATTATTATCACTTCAGACAGGGTTGTGAAAGCCAGAAGCTGATTTCAAGCCTTGAGCCTAATCAAGCTATGACAAACTGAATGAGTGAGATTTCTTCTAAAGTCATGCCTGAGACTCTGACAATATCCTTCTCCTTTGCAAAAACCGTGGTTCAGGGCTTCCACTGCCAATCAACACAGTTTTCATTATAAAAGCGTCTATGCTTTGGCCAAGCATAATTTATTAGTTTTATCAAGGTGTTGGTTATTACCTTTAAAGCCCTACATGGCTTAGGACCAGCATACCTGCGAGACCGCCTACTGCCACACTCCTCCCAGCGGCTGGTGAGATCCCACAGGGTGGGCCTTCTTCAGATGCCGTCAGCCAGACAATGTCGGCTGGCGGCTCCCCGGAGGAGAGCCTTCTCTGTGGCTGCCCCGACCCTTTGGAACGAACTACCCCTAGAAATCCAGACCTCACCCACTCTCATGGCCTTCAGAAAAGCTGTCAAGACCTGGCTTTTCCAGCAGGCCTGGGGCTGTTGACCTCATTGTTGAGGTCCAGCCCCGATTGAAATGAATGTATTTGTGTTATTTTAACTTGTCTTATTTTATTTTTACTTTCTTTTATTTTCTTTCTCTTCCCTTCTGTAAGCCGCCCAGAGTCCTTCGGGATTGGGCGGCCTATAAATAAAATCAAACTTAAAAAAAAACCTTATCAGATATTGTCCAATGGTCCATCATCCTGAAAACAGAAACAACGATCCTAAAAACCTCTTACCCAATTTTCATTCTCAATCAAAGTACTCTTCTTTTCTTTTCTGTTCCTTTTCTATGAATGGAAAGGATGCATAAAAATATTCTTTCATTTCTGGTTCGGAAACCAACCCACAAGCTCGGAGAACGAACCTTCACCCTAACAATCTCAATAATCTAAGTTACAAATGATATAGGCATGATTCACTGTCTTTAGTGATAGTGAATTTGTCTCATATCTATTGCTTCTGGATGTTATCTATTAGTCCTGGACTTTTGTTTATTTTCCTTACGGAGTATTGCTTCCTATCAATTCTTATCTGAAGAGAAGAGCCGAGGTGGCGCAGTGGTTAGGGCGCAGTACTGCAGGCCACTTCAGCTGACTGTTATCTGCAGTTCAGCGGTTCAAATCTCACCGGCTCAAGGTTGACTCAGCCTTCCATCCTTCCGAGGTGGGTGAAATGAGGACCCAGACTGTGGGGGCGATATGCTGACTCTGTAAACCGCTTAGAGAGGGCTGAAAGCCCTATGAAGCGGTATATAAGTCTAACTGCTATTGCTATTATGTGGAGAAGATTTGACAAAACTGTCATTGGCTGAGGAGTAGCCAGTCATCGTTCTAATTCTCTGACTTTTTTCAGGAACATTTAAAGGCTTGTAGTTGCAGCAGTCAATGCCAAATTACTCTCAGTTAGGAAGTTGAACAAGCCGTAAGCTTTACTGTCATGACTGCAGAATCTTGTTCACCCATATTAACTCTTTTTTAAAGTAGCAACCACTGAAGATTCTATTTTATTTCTTATTGTTCCCATCTTGGGCTTTTTGATAGTGTTCACTTAGAGAGAAATTTCATTAGAAACTTGCCCACTGACTTCACGAAGAAACTCCAGTTTGTTTCCCATTTATTTGCTTCTTCCTGTGCCAAAATTCATGTTTGAAGCCTTCCTAAATCTAACAATAACCCTAAGTAAGCTTAAAATGATTAATGATGTCAACAGCGAGGAGCAAAAGGGCTGGAAATAGAAATGATGAAGGTGAGGGTGCAGGGAAAAATAATTTCTCACCTGCTGGCATAAAGCAAAACCAGTGATTTCGTTTTGTTTTTCCAAAAAGTAAATTAATATATAAATGAATATCTCACTGATACAAGTGTACACTATAGGTTGGAACTGGGATTTAAAATAATTTTAATTCAGTACTTTATTCAAAAATGTATTGAAATTATATTTTTCTTTTGGTGAACTAAGAAATGAGATGTACATTCAGTTTCTTTTTTTATCCATTCAACATTTTCTTTTTCATTAATTTGAACAGAAATTGTGAATATTTTGCTCATACGCGTGAACAAATCTAGCTGTTGAAACATGTTATAGAATTTCTGTATTTATTTAAAAAGGAATTTGAAATTGTATTACCTATTACGAAAGAGCACTAGAATTCTAAAACATGTTATCACCTGCAGTCATTCACCATTATAACTGACTATAGGCTGCTACAGCATCCCTCCCCCTCCTATCTCCCTCCATTTGTTCCTACAGATCCCCCCCATTCCACTGGACTCCATATTCTACTCCTCACTTATCTTTTGAATATCTGCAGAACTTCATTTAGAGAAGAAAGACAGGCTGCTCTGTTCATGGCCTGTGTGGTAGAATCCTAGATGTGACCACCAGTTTCTGAGTGTCCACAATTCAATATGTCCAGTGTCATAAATGGCGGCTACTTTGGGATTGCTCCACAAGGCTCAGGAATGGAGCAGTCTCTGGAGATCTTCCAAAGGTACATGCACAAGGAGTGATGCGAGGTGAGGATGGTGTGGGGCCTGGTGGGATAGGAAGAAGGCCTAAGACCTGTGGGACTCTGAGGGACAGGAAGCAGACCATAGGGTACCTCACTGGGAGAGAAGGATCTGTGCTATGCCTCCCAGGGCCCCCGAGGCACCCCATACTCTGCTTAATGATCCACACATTTCTTTAACGACCACATGTGGTAGAGCACGGATGGGTGGGTGTTATAGTGAGGTGATCACATGGGCATTTCCAACTGTAATGATTACTTCTGACTGTAATGAGCAAGTCCACTACGGTTGTTGGCCAAGGACTATCTGTACATTCACGATCACTTCCCATTAAACTCATACGTTGAAGTGGCCCATATATTATAATTATACATCCTTAACTAAATTTCATAATAGAGGGAGGGGTCTTGTCTATAAAATTGGGAACACAAACTATTTTTAGCACATCTTAAATATAATAGTTTGCAATTATTAGCAATAGCAGTTAGACTTATATACCGCTTCATAGGGCTTTCAGCCCTCTCTAAGTGGTTTACAGAGTCAGCATATCGCCCCCACAGTCTGGGTCCTCATTTTACCCACCTCGGAAGGATGGAAGGCTGAGTCAACCTTGAGCCGGTGAGATTTGAACCGCCGAACTGCAGATAACAGTCAGCTGAAGTGGCCTGCAGTACTGCACCCTAACCACTGTGCCACCTCGGCTCCATTGTCAGTTTGTCCAAAAGTGTATTCAAACTTCTCATTGCGAAGAGCCAAAAGTAAAGTTCAAAGTTTCAGATGTAGAATTCAAGGGCAATGAAAGAGCGATAACATTTGTTACATGAATGCTAATGACTAAGTAGAAAAAATTGCTGATCTTTTAAAATGCAAAAAGGAGAAAGCAAGCAAAGGAAACACTTAGCAGACTTCATTTTAGCTGCCTTCTCCTCCCTTTTTCCATTTATTACTACACTATACACAATTAGGGCCCAAATAAAACATGAAGTTGTTTGATAAAACAATGTTGTTGCAAACTGTGAATTCCTCATTTTTTAAAGGTCAGCGCAGGTCAAGGCATTGTAAACAGATGCTTTACCTTCTGTTGATAAACAGCTCATTAATACTATAGCAGTAGAAACGCACAAATCAGTTCTTTAATAATATATATAGGCATTGTTGTTGTTTCCTCCACAAGCAGCTCAAGCCATTAAAGTCATTAAATTTGCTGGAAAAAATTCCAGCTTTCTAATTCAGCTTGTTTCACTATTTGAAAATTCATCTGTAAAAGCTGTCCTTGTTATTTCCTTTTAGAGATAGCTACATAGAACAGATTGGATACCTTTTTTATTTGTTTGTTTGTTTGTTTATTATATTTATATGCCGCCCTTTCCCCACGAAGGGGACTCAGGGCGGCTCACAACTCAAACCAGGGAAGGGGGATACAGACAAAGATTAAAAACGACACATAACAATGCATAATTTAAAACACGACAGTCATACCATTCGAGACGGGGGCAACAGCTCTTTAGCCCCAGGCCTGTCGGAACAGCCAGGTTTTAAGGGCTATGCGGAAGGTCTGGAGGGTGGTGAGGGTTCGAATCTCCACGGGGAGCTCGTTCCAGAGGGTCAGAGCAGCCACAGAGAAGGCTCTCCTCCGGGTAGTCGCCAGTCGACACTGGCCGGCGGATGGAATTCGGAGGAGGCCCAATCTGTGGGATCTAATCGGTCTAGTGGAGGTGATTGGCAGCAGGCGGTCTCTCAAGTACCCAGGTTTTTGCTAACCCCCAAGCCTATCATTAATTATTATTTATCACATTTGTACATTGTTTTTCTTTTAAGCCTTACAGGAAAGACAGCATACGGATGTGATGAATTATATTTCTTATATTATAATACTTAACATAAAGTAACTCACTGAAAATACATATATTTTTTTCTACTGGGAAGAAGAAGAGAAAAACGATTTCTAAAAACCAAAGTGTTCAATAACATCTGGTCCATCTTTAGGTTTAAAGAACTGATACTGGAGGGAGGTGCATCTATCTCTCCATTATTATTATTATTATTTGTCAAGATGATCACGCAGACAACTTGCACTTGTTCTCAATAATACTAGTCCAATTATGCAATTTCAGGCTGAATGTTATATTTTTATATTCAGATATACAAAACGGCCTTAACATCCAAAATTGTTTTGCTACACTGCCTGGAAGCACTGCAATTTGGAGATGCTTAAGCCTTTCCTTGCCTGAGCAACAGCCAGCTATCCTTCCTGTTGTTGCCACCAGTGGGTGACTTAATGATGAGCTAGCAGAAAGAAATCTGCTTCCAAGGTGACTGAACAGTGATAGCTGCAGGGGGCAAAGCATTCAAACCAGCTTCTTACCCCATGAAGACAGGGGTTGTCACTAGCCTGAGGATACAAATCCTCTCTGGAAAAGTCAGAAGAATAAATATAGGTAGTCTTCAGCATACAAGTGATAACCCGGGGCTGGGAATGGAATCAGCACAGCCAGAATGAATAGCAGTTAGACTTATATACCGCTTCATAGGGATTTCAGCCCTCTCTAAGCGGTTTACAGAGTCAGCATATCGCCCCCACAGTCTGGGTCCTCATTTCACCCACCTTGGAAGGATGGAAGGCTGAGTCAACCTTGAGTCGGTGAGATTTGAACCGCCGAACTGCAGATAGCAGTCAGCTGAAGTGGCCTGCAGTACTGCACCCTAACCACTGCGCCACCTTGGCTTGGTTTAACTCCCTTTTATTGTTCCAACTTTCCCCCAAAAGTCCCACTGTTCATTGGAAGTCCAGGAGACCAACCCCTAAACACACACCTCCAGTAGGTTCTGGTTGCTATTAGTCCAATTAGCTATTAGTAGAGGTCCTCTAGTAGTAGAGGACCTATTAGTATAGGGTGGGGGGGTATGGCACAGGAGCTGCTTTCAAGCCATTGGAAAATATATCCAATCCAACTTCTGTGTCTGTGTTTGTTTGAGAGTGAGTGAGTGAGAGAGGGATCCATTTCTCTGTGTGCGTGTGTCTCTTTGAGAGAGGGGGGAAGGGAGGGAGAGAGGGAGGAAGGAGGGGGAGGGAGAAGAAAAAGAATGAAGGAAAACTTTTTCGCAAAGGAGAAAAACAAATGCTGTCGCTTTAAATCGGAACTGAGCATGCCTGGCTGTGGAATTCTGGGAGTTGAAGTCCACAAGTCTAATTTTTTTTTTTTGAAACCCCTGTGTCAGTGCCTCACCAGCCATAAACCTCACCGCACGTCACTGGTTGAGGAGCAGCACAGTTCTGTGAGCAACCACAGTTCAAGGAATTTGGTTTCAGAGAGCCCTTGTCACAGGAAGAGTTCCCTGGGAACACAGGACCACCTGGAGTATAACTGTGACACTGTAACCTTCCACGTAGCCAGGTCAGGCAAGCAAGACCAGCATGGCAAACAAGGCAATCACAGCCAAGTATCCAGGCGTCAGTAACAGCATGTGAGACTGGAAAAAGCAATGCTTGTTCACGACAAATGCCCCTCATTCCTCAGGTAAGTCTTGTTATGAGGGGCAGGGCACCCTCCTCCCAAGTTGTCAGGTTGCCCTGCGCTGATCCCGCCACCTCTCTATTCTCAGTGGTTAACACATCTGCCTAAGAGGCAATACAGCACAGGCTCGATTCCCAGTAAGGGTATGGCTAGCTGATGAGAGCTAAATAGCTTGAAGTAGATCTATACTAGTCTCTCTTTATTTATTTATCAGCACAAATCTATCATATATACATACATACATACATACATACATACATACATATATATATATACATACATACATACATACATATATATATACATACATACATACATATACATACATATACACATATATATACATATATATACATATATATATATATATACATATATACATATATATATATACATACACACACACACACACACACACACACACACACACACACACACACACATGAGTTATATATATATAGTCAGCAAAGAAAAGCAACTCAAGGCTGGATATCTTATCACTTCAGCTCTTAAGGTTCAGAATCAGTAACAATAATTCACAGGATTCATTTTTGTAGTAAGCCCACATAGAGTCTCACAAAAGCAAATTATTTTCTTTAGAGTTAAAACTTGGCTTGCTGAAAAGTCTTATGAACCTGCAGAGGTTATTCCGATAAATCTCCAATAACTATAACTGTTCCTGGCTAATTGGAAACGCCACTTTATTCTTCCTCATGTCTCGAATACTCTTCATAATTGTTTGGAGCGTACTATTTTTCTCACACAGAGTTTGCAACTTTCGGTCAAAGTAATGTAACTTGGTTTCCCCCCCCCCCCCTTTATTACCTTGCCCTTGTCAAAATAGTGGATAATTTCTTGATAGAGCTGTTCTTTGAGTTGTCCTTGCGTTGCTGCCTGGTAGCCATCACGTTGAGTGAGATGTGCTGCACATGGTTCTTCAGACCACTATACCACATGAAGAAATTCAACATTAATAAAGATGAATGTATGTACAGTTTTATCCTGCTTTAAACAACACCAAGAAATTTATTTATTAATTTATTTAACAATTTATTATTGAATATCCCACCATCTCACCAAGGCAGGTGTATAAATAATACATTTATATATAATGCGATTCTGAGCAGTACGCACATCGTGCAACAAACAGGTATGTGAAACCCACAAATATTTTTTAAAAACCTTTAAAAATCACACCAACAGTAAATTCAGTGGTCACTCAATACTCAGCTGCTGTGAAATTTGACAAATTTGCTACTCAACATATTTTGATGGGAATTTTTTCCCTACTACTTGTCATTTGTTTGGTACTCAGTGCGCAAGCTAGAGGTTGTTGGTAGCTGCCTTTTGACTCACTACCCTTTCCAGCCAAAACAAAAGTCACATGCTAGTCATGTGGTTTGTTTAGCGCTTATAGTTTTTAGTACTCGTCATGCCTCCTGGAACCAATTAATTATGAGTACTGAGGTACCGTGACCTGACAAATGCGCGCCCAACAACAGCACGCCAACAAAACCGCTGTGCTAAAACCGTGACATCGATAGCGCGCCCACAAAAGAGCGCCGACAGAAGCGCCATTACGGTTAAGGTAAGGGTTAGGTTTAGGGTTAGGTTTAGGGTTAGGTTCAGGGTTAGGTTTAGGGTTACTTTTAGGGTTAGGTTTAGAGCGTGCTTTTGTCGGCGCGCTGTTGTTGGCGCGCTTCTGTGCTCATTCATCGGCGCGATTTCGAACTCACGCTTTTCTCCCTGCGGTTTTGTCGGCGCGCTTTTGTCGAGCGCGCATTTGTCGGTGAACCCTGAGGTACCACCTACTAAAGGAGGTCAGGAGCTAAATGAAAAGCTGTTTCATATAAAAATGCCTCACCTTATTATTTATAGAATTGTTCTGTTGTAAATGAGCCTGCAGCACTGATCAGTTTTGAGTAAATAGAATAATGACACAAGAAAGGGGAAAAAAATCAGCTATCATTTGGTATTTTAAGAAAAATTAGTATGTTATAACCCTTCTTTGGGCTTCCAAAATATCAGTTCCTGGAGGGAAGATGAAGACACGTATTTAGCCCCTCTTTCTTCAACCCAAATCCCTCGACGCTGATAGGGAAAATCTGCAAGGAAAAATCAAACCAGCCAATCTGCAGTCATATTGGCTGGGGATTCATGTGGCACCATATCAGAACAGGTTGAATTGTGATTGTATTATCAATCCTTGCTATCAAGAGGTAGAAGTCAAACACTGAGATTGTTAGAATATGATTAGATTATAGTATCAGCGTTCCAAATACCATGCAGAATTAAATCAGAGTCGAAGGCAAAACTATGCTTAAAGTTCCAATTTAATAAGACAGGTATGTTGGCATCGTGCTGTGGGGATTCCAACTCTGGAAGTTACATCAGAATCCCACCCAGTTAAAAGTTCATGATCTTGTCCCCACACCCACAGTCCATCACATGGTCCAATCTTCTTCTTCCACGCTGGCGTCTCCACCCAGCTGCTTCCGGTCAGGTGCAAAGGTTTGGGAGACAAAAGATGACCTGGAGCTTCTAGGAAGGGATTTTTTTATTTTGAAAACAACACATTCTACCCCTTGCTAAATCCCCCCCTTAAAAGGAGTGTGGCAGGCCAAAGATTCTTAAAGGAATCGCTGCAGGCCTGACATATAGTTTAAATTATAAAACATATTCATTAATTAGTTATTTTAAGAAATTCACAAATGAGCATACAATTGAAAAGGCTTCTAAGACATGGCAAAAAATTAAATCATTTAATGTTACTGTTCCCAGATTTTGGCCAGTACTAAAATACATTATTTATAGATGTTCAAAATCAACATATGTAGAATGCCCAGGGATTTCAACACAGCTGCTATTAAACATTATGTGTGGGTCTTTTATCTTACATGGAAGAGGTGAATGAAACTTTCCTCTGTCCTTGAATTAATACAGGACTAAAATTATAAAATCAAATATAGGGATCCTGCCAAATGTATAAATTAGAGCTAAAGTATCTTAAATAATTTTTAATGAAGCTGAATTGAATAAGTATTTATTCAAAAGTATTTATTAAAAGTATTTAAGCTAAAAGAGAATAATAATTGATACTGAAGGTATGCAGGCATAGAGAAATCTGTTCTTTCTGTGGAAGACCTCTTTATTAATTAACACAAGGAAATCAGAAAATTATCCTGATTTTGAAATGTTATACAATAGTTGTAAAACAGGGGTGGGTTTCTCGCCCCGTTCCAACCGGTTCGGCTGGAACGGAGCCAGTGGCGTCCTCGTGCACGTGCGCGGTGCACGCATGCGTACTAGCGTCTGTGCGATGCTCCAGCTGCTCCTGGAGGATCGCGCAGGCACTGTATGTGTCCTGCGTATGTGTGGAAGCGCAGAACTCATCAAAACCGGGTAAGGAGCGCGGGCGCCCTTCGCCGTTCCCGGAAGTTACTTACTTCCGGGTTCGCCAACCAACCGGTTCGCAGGGACCGCCGCAAACTGGTTGAAACCCACCCCTGTTGTAAGATCATTTTAAAATTTAAAAACTTCAGTCCCCTCTCTGAGACAGTATTATGCTATAATTTTAGTTAAAACACAAAAATGAATGCGGAAAAAGTAGAACATAAGAACATCTTCGCCCTAGCATTGGGATTCATCTGATCACATTTTGAATTTTGTCATGCTTTGCTTTTAATACCTTTGTTTGAACTGAGAGAAAAGACTGATTGAAGCAAAGAGTGAAAAGACAAATAAGATGAGTAGATTCCTCTTGAAAACATCGTTAAGGTTTGGAGGTTTCCTGAATACAGAGTCCTGTTCCCTTTTTCCCACTGTGGGTACAATCAATTCTGGATAAGGCTAATGTCACTTCCTCACTCTTAAGTCAGCTTGGCCAAGTAGTCTTGGGTCTTAATTTACTAAGCTTTTCTAAATTCTTAAAAGTTAATGTACACTTCAGTTCTTGCCCCCTACTGAGATCTTTCCTAATCTCAGCATGGCATTTTTTTCCTCGTGATCTTGCTTGTTAATGGGACTTTTCTCTCTTTATTGGCTGCCTTCATAATGAAAGGTATGGTTAATGACAAGTTGCAAATCAAGTTCCAAGTAGCATCATTGCTGCTTACTGAGGTTTTTTTCCCAAGCGGCTAAAACCTTTAGAATTAAATCAGCCTTGTTATTTTGCTTGCACAGATAGCCACTGCCCCTGTTGCTCCAACATTGCATTCACTTCCTTTGTTACTATTTTTTTTCCCTCCCATCTTTTATCCATACCTTCCCATCAATGTCCTTCTTATTTGAAGAACTTTGGACCATAGATCCAAACAGATAATGGGTACAGCTGCATCAGGGGTGGGTTTCTCACCCCGTTCCAACCGGTTCGGTTGGAACAAGGCTGGCGGCGTCCTCGCGCACGTGTGCATGCGCACAGCGCACGCATGCGTACTAGCGTCTGTGCGATGCTGCAGCTGCTCCTGGAGGATCGCGCAGGCGCTGTATGCATCCTGCGCATGTGTGGAAGCGCAGAATTCGTCAAAACTGGGTAAGGAGCGGGCGCGGGGGCGCGTGCGGGCGTGGGGGGGGGGGGCTTCGCCGTTCCCAGAAGTTACTTACTTCCGGGTTCGGCGACCAACCGGTTCGCAGGGACTTCCGCGAACCGGTTGAAACCCACCCCTGAGCTGCATCCTTGAAAAGAGGCAATTGACATTGGCAAGGATACCAATAAGGAGGGGCTGTGTCCTGGTTTATGGTAGGAAAGAAGAGATGCCATTTGCTTTTGAAGCACTTTTCAATGTTTATTTGGGAAGTGGCAGAAGGAGAAGGAGACAGAATCATCTGAGTGAATGTCAGACGCTAATGTAGAAGGACCAGTCTTCATATAGGAGCCGAGGTGGAGCAGTGGTTAGAGTGCAGCACTGCAGGCTATTTCAGCTGACTGCAGTTCTGCAGTTCGGCTGTTCGACTGAAAAATTTCTCTGCATTGGTCTTACAAATTTACTGCAAACCTTTTTTGTTCTTATACTTTTTCTTATATTTAACATAATTCAGCTATTCTTTCATTTTCTTATTTAATGACGCTCTTTCAATGTCCTATAACCTATCTTTTGTCTCTATTTTTTTTCTAAAACATCTATAATATCAAAACAGATGACAGACTAGCATGGCTCAGGTGAATGATTTTAAAATGAAAATCCTAAAATCATTTTCATCATTGAGATTAGTAACATGATGCTACACATGGATTTTTTCTTCAAATACTGTGTGGCATTTTTACATTTTTAACATGGCTTACAAACATTAGGATATTCAACACTTAGAATATTGCCCAGCAAACAAACATTGCATTGAAATGCTGATAGAAAGAAATGGTCTTTCTGCTTCACAGAAATGCACAAATGCCACAGTCAGCTGGTTTCTGGGAAGTTTGAGAACTTGAAATGGAGGAAAGGGATATAACACGGCCCACATGTATTATATCCTTCTGTGTGTCACCTCCATTTGCACAGAACTCCCAACTATGCAACATGAATCCAGAGCCACAACAGGAGTTCTGTGATTTACTTGCGCAAATTGAATTCCCTGTCAGACATTTGCGATTCAGCATGGATCTGTAAGAAGATCCGGAAGGAATAGAAACAATGCCATCCAATAGGAACCAGTCAAGTATTTAAGGCAGATGACACTGGAGATCCTACGATACGTAAGCACATCATCTGGCCTACTTATTCATGCAAACAATATTAAGGGATGATTCAGCTTTATACCAGGATGACCTCTTTTGTGATAGATGCACGATTCTTAATCCCTCATCTGTAGTTTTTTGTCGGTTACCAGATTCAGCCCAAAAGTTTAGAGAATTCTGAAAGGCTTGAAGGACAGAAGGAAAGGATAAAAGCTTTCAAATATTCTATCCTCCCTGTTCCATTTATGGATGCCTTCAATCAGCAAGGAACACTTGTTTTCAGCAAAATAAGATGAACCTCACAACTTTAGTGTCCTTTTCAAAAGTAATTTGTTTACTACTAATTTACCCAAAGGGTTAGTTAGCACATTAGCATATCAATGGTCAAAAAACGCTTAGGGAAATCTACATTCAGGTGACTGATCTGACCATTATAAAAGATAATGAAATTATTTTTACTGCTGTATTCGTCTGTCTGTCTGTCTGTCTGTCTGTCTGTCTGTCTGTCTGTCTGTCTACCTACCTACCTACCTACCTACCTACCTATCTATCTATCTATCTATCTATCTATCTATCTATCACCTATCTATCCATCCATCCATCCATCCATCCATCCATCCATCCATCCATCCATCCATCCATCCATCTATCTATCTTGATATATACACACCAGTGGTGGTTTTCAAATCCCGTTCCAACTGGTATGGTTGGAACGGGACGGCGGCGTCCTCATGGACGCGCACAGCACGCGCATGCATCTTAGCGCCTCCGCGATGCTCCACAACGCTGGAGCTGCTCTGTGGAGCATCGTGCAGGTGCTGTATGTGCCATGCGCGGGAGCGCAGAAGCTTTAAAACATAGGTAAGGAGCTTGGGCCCTCCAGTATCCGGCCTGGCTCTGGTATGCCCATAATGGGGCGTACTGCCTGCAACCCACCACTGACACACACACACACACACACACACACACACACACACACACACACGGATTTAGCACTGTAAAGTAATTATAAAGGGCTGGAAGGGCAAATTGCAAGAAGACAGCTATAACTACAAAGACTTACCTATATCATCTCCCATCCCTTGATCATTATAGAAACGGGAAAAAACTATTATGATTTCTTTTTCTACCAAGTTACATTTAAAGATACTTCAAGGCAAATATCAAGAGATGTTCATGTTGCGAACAGTTTCTCGTATTTTGAAGTATCCATGTTCTTCAATAACTGGGATATTTGGAGAAGGGCACAAAGTTGTAACGAGTCACCCTGCAGTGCTAAAAAGTCTGTGCTACCTAAAGAAAAAAAACGATTGGAGAAGAAAATGAAGCAGGTACCAACCTACAAAGATAAACTTGGAATATTGCTTATAAGTTTCAATATCTTACTTGCAATATTTGGCCCAGAGTGTGAAAGATGTTTCAGATCTAGCACGGCTGTTTGCTCTCCTTGTCAGCCTATCCTAAAGAAGTCTTGACTTTCTCTGGGCTCACATGGTAGCCACTTGATTCAGAAAAAACATGTGTTAAGAAGGCATTAAGGAAAAGCCAACAGAGCAGTGATATGTGGTTGCATCATGTCACAGCTCCTTAATTCAAACACATATTTTCCTCGTAGCTAACATGGAAACCCTGGAAAAAGTAAGGCATTTTTAAGGCCATACCAGTGGTGGGTTGCTTATCCCGTTCCAACTGGTTCGGTTGGAACGGGGCCGGCGGCGTCCTCATGTACGCGCGCAGTTCACGTATGCGTCGTAGCGCCTGCACGATGCTCCAGCTGCTTGCGGAGAATCGCGCAGGCGCTGTATGTGCCATCCAGCTGCTCGCGGAGAATCGCACAGGCGCTGTATGTGCCATGCGCCTGCGTGGAAGCGCAGAAGCCTTCAAAGACCGGTAAGGAGCGTGGGCGGGTGGGCCCTTCGCCGTTCCCAGAAGTTACTTCAGTGATGGCGAACCTATGACACGCGTGTCAGTGCTGACACGCGTAGCCATTTGGGGTGACACGCACAGGATTTCATGCGATTCATCCTTGGCTCCTGCACGGCCGCCGAGGATGAAAGAATCTGTGCTGGAGGAACGGGGGGGGCGGGACGTGTGATCTCCCCCGCCCACACTCACTTACTGTATCGCCGCCGCCCCTTTCTGAGCGCAGGGGCTGCTGGTAAGGCGTGCGTGCCGTGCGCACACACGTCATCAGCGCGGCGAGGGAGGACCCGCAGGAGAGGAGCGCAGGAACAGTGTGTGCCTCTCTCCAGTCAGGCCGGCACAGAGAGTCTACTCCTGGTTAGTTAAAGAATTCGCCCTCCCCCTTACTTATCTCAGTTCACGGCAGGGCTGTGGAGTCTGCTGCTTCCAGCTCCACGTCCTCATCAACATGCCGCTCCGGCCCGCCCCCGCTATGAATATTCATATTCTTCGCCCTCGCGTCACTAGGAATATTCATAGCAGGGGCGGGCTGGAGCGGCATGTTGATGAGGACGTGGAGCTGGAAGCAGCCAACTCCACAGCCCTGGTTCACGGCACCCCAAACAAGTTCAATAATATCAAGGGCAACATACGAAATCGACTGATGAACAAAGAAGTTACTAAGCAGGTATGTTAAATAATTTGTTTTTGGTTTATTAAATACAATTATATATTGCAATTATACATTTTTGTAGTTTAAACTATAAATTGCGCAAAATTATGTTTTTGTCGAAGTGACACACAACGCGAGTTATGCTTGATTTTTTGCCGATTTTTGACACACCACGCCAAAAAGGTGGCCCATCACTGAGTTACTTACTTCTGGGTTCGCCGACCAACCGGTTCGCGGGAACCGCCACGAACCGGTTGAAACCCACCCCTGTGCCATACTAATAAGAATGGTGAAACGTGCCCCATGCTGAATCCAGGACAGATGATAAGTCTCATCGTGGTTAACAATCTGTACTGACATTTGCGGTTTTTCTCTCGGGGTACTTCGTCTTTGCTTCCTCCACAGGAAGTTCACTTTAAACCAAAGTTCACTTAAATTTAGTTCACTTTAAACTAAATTTCAGGCAAAAATCCAGTAACAATTGCCATACATTAGCTTTCTGTTTCATTCTTATTGTATTTAGCGTATTTTGTATGCAGGTATTATTTATTTCTGGAGAAAGTTTTCATCTTAAATTCTAAACCTTCAAGATTAAAAATATTGAAAGTATATACCTTAAGAAGCTTTGCATGGAGAAGTAATGTGTAGGCGGCTTCAGTGTAGTTATCGCATTCTTTGTGCAGGTCACAAAGTTTGTACAAATACCTAAAGTAATAAAATATAATTTTCAACAATATTACAGAATAATTATGGTTTAAGATCCTATGAATTCTAAAATGCTGAAATATGAAATAAAATTAATATGTGTTTTTAATCTCATATTTCAAATCAAGTATTTCAAATACTTAGTACCTGGCATTCAAAAGAAGTCAGCAATTATATGAATAATGCATTTCATAAAGTTATATTTTCCATGGTTAAAAGATTCATTAAAAAAACCCATTGATTTTCTGAAATATCATTTTGGTAAGTATATAACTGAAAAATTCTATTTTTGACATTTGTAACATTATTTCCTTGAAAAGTAATTCCAAAGAAACAAGAAGAACTTTGCTACCTTTGAAAATAGATAAAAATCCATACCAACTTATAAAAATATGTTTTTTATGAAAGTAGCAATTATATTTATAGATTATATTTATTATATTTAGGAGCGATGGTGGCACAATGGTTAGAAAGCAGTATTACTGGCTAACTCTGCCAACTGCCAGCAGTTCAATCCTGACTTGCTCAAGGTTGATTCAGCCTTCAATTTTTCCGAGGTCATTAAAATGAGGACCCAGATCGTTGGGAGAAATCTCCTGACATTTGTGAACCACTACAACAGTACTATGAAGTGATATATAAGTCTAAGTGCTATTGCTATATTTATGCTAATAACATTACTATTGTTGCCTTAGTGTGTGTTATTGTTATCCATATGTTTGATAGTGATAGTAATTTTGAATCAGTCAGAATCAGAATCGGAATAGAGCTGGAAGAGACCTTGGAGGTCTTCTAGTCCAGCCTCCTGCATAAGAAGGAGAGCCAAGGTGGCGCAGTGGTTAGGGTGCAGTTCTGCAGGCCACTTCAGCTGACTGCAGTTCTGCAGTTCAAATCTCAACGGCTCAGGGTTGACTCAGCCTTCCATCCTTCCGAGGTGGGTAAAATGAGGACCCGGATTGTTGTTGGGGGCAATATGCTGACTCTGTAAACCGCTTAGAGAGGGCTGAAAGCCCTATGAAGCGGTATATAAGTCTAACTGCTATTGCTATTGCTATACCATTTCAGACAAGTGACTATTCAGTTTCTTCTTAAAAACCTCCAGTGATAAAGCACCCACAATTTCTGAAGGCAACTTCTGTTCCCCTGGTTAATTGTCCTCGTGGTTAGGAAGTTTCTCCTTAATTCCCAGTTGCTTCTTTCCTTGATTAGTCTCCATCCATTGTTTCTTGTCCTGCCTTCTGGTGCTTTGGAAAATAAATTTGGCCACTCCTCTTTGTGGCAACCTCTCATAATACTCCTCTATCATGAGGACCCAGATTGTTGGGGGCAATATGCTGACTCTGTAAACCACTTAGAGGGGGCTGTAAAGCCCTGTAAAGCGGAATATAAGTCTAAGTGCTCTTGCTATCAAGTGCCCCCCCTATTCCTTCTTTTGTCTAGACTAGTCAAACCCGAATCTTCATATGTTTTAATCTCCAGGCCTTTAATCATCTTCGTTGCTCTTCTTTGCACTTAATAAAGTCTCAACATTTTTTTTTTGTAATGTGGTGACCAAAATTGGATGCAGTATTCCACATGTGGTCTTTACTAAGGCTTTATATAGCAATACTAATACTTCACATGATTTTAATTCTATGCCTTTGTTGACACAACCAAGGATTATATTATCTTTTTTGGCTGCTGCCACACACTTCTGACTCATGAAGAGCCGAGGTGGCGCAGTGGTTAGGGTGCAGTACTGCAGGCCACTTCAGCTGACTGCAGTTCTGCAGTTCGGCTGTTCAAATCTCACTGGCTCCAGGTTGACTCAGCCTTCCATCCTTCCGGGGTGGGTGAAATGAGGACCCGGATTGTTGTTGGGGGTGATATGCCGACTCTGTAAACCGCTTAGAGAGGGCTGAAAGTGCTATGAAGCGGTATATAAGTCTAACTGCTATTGCTATTGCTATTTCTATTGCTATTAAGTGATCGTTCACTAGGACTCCAAGGTTACTCTCAAAGTTACTGTTTTTGACCCAAGTTTCGTCTAATCTGTACTTGCACCTTTGGTTTTTCCTGCCCAGGTGTAAAACTTTACTTTTCTCCACATCAAATCTCATTGTGTCGGATAGGGCCCATTGTTGAAGTCTGCCAAGATCTTTTTGAATCCTGAGTTTGTCTTCTGGGGCGTTGGCTACTCCTGCCAGCTTAGTTTAATCCTGCAAATTTGCTGAGTTCCCCTTCTATTCCCTCATCTAAGTCATTTATGAAGATATTGAAAGTCATTGCTTTAGTTTAATCTTATTTAGTTCCATATGCATTTTTATATATAAACCAGAATCATACTATTTGATTTTTTTTAATTTAATCCGTTTGCTACCCATCTGGCTGCGAAGCAATTCTGGGCAGCTTACAACATTGAAAGCGGTAAAAGTACAACAATAAAGATACAAAAGTATAATTGAAAGGTGGAAGGTGAGGGAGAAAGATGCACAAGAGAAAATGGGATCCACTTTTAGTCCATCAACCAGCTCCAGCAGGGTGCTCTCCTTGGGGCCCTAAGTCTACTGACAGAGATTTTCAGGCTCTTGTGGAAGGTTGAAGCCCCATAGAAGCTCTTGTAATAAATATATAAAATAAATACTTACATATTTATTTAGCTTACTTTGGAGAACTTACATCTCAGAAACCAGAGGTGGGTTCCTACCAGTTCGCACCTATTCGGTAGAACCAGTTCGTCAAATCTACCGAACCGGTTAGAAGAGGTTCCACCAGTGGACCCGGAAAGCAGGCCACACCTACAGAAGAGGTTCCAAAATTCGTTTGAAACCCACCACTGGTCCTTGGATAGGATTATTCTACACTATCATGCTTATATTTATAAAACTCAGTGCCTCTGTGAAAGGTAAGGATGACTACTGCGTTGTGGTGCAATCAGAACATTGTGTGTGTTGAAGTTGTTTTAACGCAAACCAAAGATGCCTTTTAAAAAACAAGTTTACATCCTATTCTTATGCATGCCGGTGCTGTGTGTGAGGTAATTTAAGGTGGTTCTGACAAGCGTCGTCGGCATCTTCATATCCGGTCACATGGGCGGCAAGCCACTCCCATCCGGTCACATGGGCGGCAAGCCACTCCCACAAAGGAGGCTACACCCACAGAGTAGGTTTGAACAATTTTTGAAACCCACCACTGTCAGAAACATATATAACATCTTTCTACCTGGGCATGATTGCATATTATATTAGGATCTTGATGGTGACTGTAATATATGGGAGAGCAGGGAAGCATGGAGGGAGCAATTTTAAGACTTTCTATTCAGCTGCACTTGAAAGTCATACAACTCCTTATTTCCTTACAGTGTAGCTATTCACATTTAAGGATTTTTTAAAATGATTCTAATGCATGTTAAAAATAACAACTTATTGTCCTGGGAGTAGAAGTTACCAAGATAACTAATAGAAAGAAAAAGTTCCTTCCTCATCTAATGAAGTGCTAAATCCGCTGTCTTGACTTCAGTTTTAAACTAATGAAACCTATATAATACGTGGCTTTGTCCTCTTCTACACTTCTACAGAATTACAGAAAATTTCTGTAATTTCTGTCATTCTGAATAGGTTACATTCTGAGTTACAAATGATCAAAATGAAAGCTTCAAGTGGAGGAAAGATACTACCTCAAAGAGGTTCTGTATATTATTAAAGGCATGTTCAAAAGCAAATAATCAGATGGTACTTTTACAATTTTTTGATAACTAGAATTATAACCCGGGGAAAGAGGGTTTTAATATCCATTGGAGAATGCAAGAATGCAGTTGTGATAATAAAGAAAAATAATAACAATAAAAACCAATGAGCAATTGTTCTCGCTGCAGAAAGGTGGTTGGTAATTAACATCCCCTTCCCTGTTAAGAAACAAATTAAATCAGTGATAAACAAAAACAAATGAAAGGGCCAGGAGCTAAAAAAAATTAAGCTTTTGCAACCACAGAAAGGAGCAAAGAAATATCAATCATAAAGTCACTAGAAGGAAGAAATACATTGATAGTTCAAAAGACAGCGGGAAGTGTTAAAAAAGAGCAAGGTGGCAAAATAGGGGTGGGGATGAGAGCAAAGGTGAGTCGAGGTGGCGCAGTGGTTAGGGTGCAGTACTGCAGGCCACTTCAGCTGACTGCTATCTGCAGTTCAGTGGTTCAAATCTCACTGGCTCAGGGTTGACTCAGCCTTCCATCCTTCCGAGGTGGGTGAAATGAGGACCCAGACTGTGGGGGCGATACGCTGACTCTGTAAACAGCTTAGAGAGGGCTGAAAGCCCTATGAAGCGGTATATAAATCTAACTGCTATTGCTAACTGCTAAAGGTACTTGTAACCCTGTCAGGATGTTAACATTTGGAAAAATTAAATGACTAAATTACACTTGCTGAGGAAAAAGGGGTGTGAAAGCAAACCTTGAAATTACACATCTATATATTCTGAATAAGAGTCTCCTTTAAATATGCTGCCTAAAACGTAATTATATGATATAATAATAGGATCCATATTGCACACAGTCCTACTTTAATCAATACTTAGGATTTCGTTAGGTGTTTGCAGATAAATGAATAAAAGGATCCGTTTGTGTATGTGTAAAATTGTGCATTTATTCTTAAACAATGCCTAATAAAGTTCATGTTTACAAACCTTATGTACATTTCTTCTCTTTCAATCTCTTTGTAGAAATTCTAAGGGGGAAAAAAAAGATGTATCAGCTTATTTTAATGAATTTGGTTTTACACATATGTGCAAAGGTTTTACACACACTATATTAGAAATTTATAAAATGAGTTCTAGGAGATGCAAAGCATCACACTACAATATTATAATGTGATGCTTGCATCTCCTAGAACTCATTTTTTCACCTATGAAATATGAAAGCATTGCTTTTTAAAAACATTTCACTACAAGAACTCCATAGGCCCCCAATAGGACACTTTCAAACCCTATACATTATCTCTTCTTACTTTTGCAACGTACTAGTCATCGTAATGTACTGAAAAACAATTTAAAACATTAAACTAAAATTAGCGTTAAATCAACCGTTCTTGAAATCTAATAAATTAAAGAGCATACTAAAAACGTAAATAGCTTCAGGTAGGAAGGAGGATGAGTGCTGATAATTATAAGATTACTGGAATAATATATTCCTCCTTTCTGATGCAGAACTAAATAAAACTCCTCCTCTGGAATATATTTTTTCATTAAAAACACAGAAGAACTACATTTTCCCCTTTATGCCTGCTATGATTCCCATAATTAGCACACCCACAGCACTGGTATTATTCGTTAGAAAACTTCACTTTAGCTGGAGAACACATTTGAGGTTAGGTTTTGTTTGTCTCTTCCTTAAGTAAAAAAAAAACACCCTTTTAGAACTGAACCATGATCTAAAACAGTGGTTCCCAAACCTTTTCAGTCCACCGCCCCCTTGGTGCTACAAACTGATCCTCAGTGCCTGTGATGGAATTCAATTTTTTTTTACTACTGGTTCTGAGGGCGTGGCTTGGTGGGCGTGGCTGGGGGGTCATGTGACTGGGCGGTTTGTACGACGGAAGGAAGATAGTAACAGTAAAATTCAAAACTGTAACACTTAAGTGCACATTTATTCAAAATCCAATTTTAAAACCTTTTTAGTTAATGTTAATTCAACAAAATTGTTGAACATGATCCAGTGATACCAGGTTTTCAAAGTCTGATAATCATTTATCAAATTAACACCTTTTCGTAAGTAAAGTTCAGTTGTCTCTCTCTCACCTCTCTTCCCCTTCTCTCTCCTTCTTTCTCCTTTCCTCTCTTTCTCTTCCTCCCTCCTTCCTCCCCTTCTCTCCCTATCTCCTTCCCACTCTCCTTTCTTACTCTCCTCTCCATCTTTCTCCCTCTCACTTTCTTTCTCCCTTCTCTCCCTTCTTTCCTCTTTCCCTCACTTCCTTCCTCCTTTTCTTCTTCTGTCTCTCTGACTTCCTCCCTTCCTCCCTCCTTCTCTTTCTCTCCCTCCCTCTCTGCATCCTTCCCTCTCTCCTCCTCTCCTTGTGAAAAAATAAATAGCTTGGCAAAAAAGAAAACAATTTTTCTCTCCTCCTGGCTACTCTGTTCCCCACCTCCCCCGCCCTGGATTTTAAACTGAATGCTAGGCTCAGCTCTGCAAGGGAGAGCCCAGAGGAGGGAAATAGTTTAGAAAAAAAGAAATACTTTTTCCCCTCCTCCTGGCTGCTCTGTTGCCCTCTGCCACCCCCCCTTGCCTCTTAGCACCCCCTGCTGCCCCCCTTGCCTCTTAGTGCCCCCCTAAGTCATCCCACCGCCCCCCAGGGGACGGTACCGCCCACTTTGGGAACCACTGATCTAAAACATAAAGAATTGTATTAATATAAATGATCAGTCTATTGAAAAAATGTTTCTAGGCAGTGATGTTGTCTAAGAAACCCGCTATATGTACAATTATAGGCCTGCAGCTTTGAGCACAAATTTTAAGTTGACAGTGTTTCCAATGGACAGATTATCAAGATTCAAATCATATATTTTTTTAGCTATAAGTGAGAGCATAATATGTTTTAGTTTTGTTTTGTTGGATTAGTGCTTTGATACCACTGATGGTGGTTTCGTTTGATCAGAAGCATCATTTTGTAGCCACTCTGCTTATTTTCATTTTCCTGGTTAGCATAACAAGTTCATAAATTGCTCTGGATTTAATAATGCAGTGCAATAAACATGTTGATGCCACTCAGTTTTATTTCTATTTTATCAATTCCAGGAATGACACCTAACTTTTCTCCATGAATTTTCTTTTTAAAATCAATAGCTGACTTGATGAGGGTGAATCTACTTATGTCAAATCCAGGCAAGAAGGTTGATGATTAGAGGCCTGACTGGACTGCATAATTGAGTTATATTCTTTGGAGATAGGAATATATAATTTCTATTAACAGACAGAGAACAACATCACATGGGAATTGCCAATAGGAACATGATGGTGTGAGCCTATTATTTCAGTGTTAGGACAGACTATTATAAAAATATTTGCTCTTTCTAGACAAATATTATTCTGAATTGTGTCCAATGTAACTTTTTTTAATCATGGGATTCTAGAGTAGGTAGTCAATCTGTGGGCCCCAATGTTGCAGATACCAAAACATTTTGCAAAATCAAGCAGCACAGATGTTGCAATCTCCGGACGCAATTTAAGGTGTTGGTCATTACCTTTAAAGCCCTACATGGCTTAGGACCAGCGTACCTGCGAGACCGCCTACTGCCACATACCTCCCAACAGCTGATAAGATCCCACAGGGTGGGCCTCCTTCGGATGCCATTGGCCAGTCAGTGTCGGCTGGCGGGCCCCCGGAGAAGAGCCTTCTCTGTGGCTGCTCCGACCCTTTGGAATCAGCTACCCCCAGAGGTCCGGACCTCACCCACCCTCATGGCCTTCAGGAAGGCTGTTAAAACCTGGCTGTTCCGGCAGGCCTGGGGCTGTTGACCTTATTGAAAGGTCCAGCCCCGACTAGAACGAATGTGTGTTGTGAATTTTAAATTATTTTCTATTTTCCTTTTTCTTTTTTTCTTCGCTTTGTACGCCGCCCAGAGTTCTGCGGGATTGGGCGGCCTATAAATTAAATAAATAAATAAATAAATAAATAAATAAATAAATAAATAAATAAATAAATAAATAAATCCAGTGGAGTCATTGAAGAATGTGAGGTGTCCCCCTCCCCACGAATTAAGAAGCTGTTGATGGATCCAATAATTTTGGGCAATTTTCATACAGGCTGGCAGGGGGCTGGATAAGAAGGAACTGAATCAAGGTCAACCAAGTGGCTTTGGGTATTTGGACCACTTGTAACTGAAACCTCACTTCCCTATTTGAGACTGATGTGCAATTTGGGGGGTTATCCTAGACCCCCCAGCTCCTGTAGTAGTAGCCAGAGGGGCCTTCACTCAGATTCAGGATATGTATCACATGCACCCAATTTTAGATCTTAAGGTACTCCAAACAATTATTAAATCTTCCATCACTTTGCATAAGGGCAATTGCAATGCGTGACCCGACGAATGCGCGCACGACAAAAGCGCGCCGACGAAACCGTGGCGCGAAAACCGTGACGTCATCAACGCGCCCACAACAGCACACCGACAGAAGCGTGATTTAAGTTAAGGTAAGGGTTAGGTTCAGGGTTAGGTTCAGGGTTAGGTTTAGGGTTAGGTTTAGAGCGCACTTCTGTCGGCACGCTGTTGGCGGTTTGCTGTTGTCGGTTTGCTTCTGCGCTCATTCGTCGGTGTGATTTAGAACTCACGGTTTTGTCGCCATGGTTTTGTCGGGCGCGCTTTTGTTGAGCGCGCATTTGTCGGGGAACCATTGCAATGTGCTCTACAGGGGGCTGCCCTTCAGAACTATTTGAAGCTGGAGCTTGTGCAGAATGCAATGGAATAAGAAATGATGACCACGTCAGTGTGACTATGTAACCTTGCTGCTTTGTGAGCTACACCGGCTACTAGTACATATTAGGTGGATTTCAAAATGCTGGTTATCATCTTCACAGCCTTTCATGACCATGGATAATTGAGGGACCATCTATCTCTTGTAGCATCTGCCCATTATGTCTTGTACAGTGGTGGGTTCCGGATCCTGTTGCAACGGTGCAACAGGGCTGGGGGTCCACTACATGAACATGTGCAGCATGCGCGCATGCGTACTTACCGCCCACGATGCTCTGTGATGCCTCCATGACGCTCCAGCTGCTCAGCAGAGCATCACACAGGCGCCGTACGCTCCATGCGCGGAACCCCCAAAAACCTCAACTTCCGGTAAGGAGCGCGGGCGGGAGGGCCCTCCGGAGCACTGTACCGAACGGTACCTGGTGCTCCCAGCAGGCACAGGTATGCACGTACCGGTACGCACATACTGAGGCGTATCGGTCGTAACCCACCACTGGTCTTGTAGATTTTGCATGCTTTGGGTTCCATCAATTAAATCGTCCCACCTTTTCTCTTGTGGCACATGCCATTGTGATATCCTGATTGAGATTTATATGCACCTGGGTTCATCCCCTTCAAATACGCCCTTGAAAACTGTCTCTTCCTTCAGATTTTGAGTTGGCTGGCGGGCTGGTAAAATGCTGCATGTTGAGAGTGTTGTTTTTTAATCCTTCTCCATGATTCAGTATCTTTGTTTTATAGTTGCTATTAATTTTGTTCTTTCTATTGCATACCACTCAGAGTTGCTATAAATCGGGCCGCTTTACAAATTTTAATTTAATTAAAATATTTTTTTTCACCCTATAAATCCCTTTATCTCTCCTTCAAAAATAGTGTGAATACCGTATTTCATAATTGCCCATTCTTGTAATACTTTCTTGATACCCCACTGGCCTCTTGAAAGTAATTTTTTTTCAGCAACTGGGAAAAAGTCACAAACTTTTAGCTTTAGAAAATAGCTTACAACAGGTCTGCAACCTTAAACACTCAAATCTGGACCTGTTTCCCACAAAAAAAAAAAAAAAAACCACCAGGGCCCACAAAACCTAGGTGGGCATAGCCAACTCAACATCACTCTCACCCAGTCCCATGACTCCCCCCCCAGCCATGCCAACCTAGGTTTTGTGGTTCGCTGTGTTTTCTGTGGGAAATGGGTCTCTCTCCCTCTCTCTCTCTCTCTCTCTCTCTCTGTATGTCTCTTTCTTTCTATCATTCTCTTTCTCATGTTTCCCTCTTTTCCCTCTCTCTCATTCTCTCCCTCCAGCTCTCTCTCTCTCACATTTTTCTCTCCCTCTCCCCTTTCTGTTTCTTTCTTTTTCCTCTCTCATTATCTCCCTCCATCATTTTCTCAATTCTTTCTCTTTCTCTATTTCTTCCCTTTTCCCTCTCTTTCACTCCCTCTCATTTGTTTTTTCTCTTTTTCCTCTCCCTCCCTCCTCTTTCTTTCTCTCTCTCCCTTTCTCTCTCATTTGTTTCCATTTTCCCTCTCTTTCTCTCCCTCCAGCTCTCTCATTTCTCTCTCCTTCTCTCTCTCAATTGTTTTTTCCTCTCTCTCATTCTCTCCCTCCCTCATTTCTCATTTCTCTTTCTTTTTCCACTTTTGTCTCTCTCTTTTCTCTGTCTCTCGTCTCTCTCATCTTTCTCTCTTCCTCCCCCTCTCTGTCTTTCTTTCTCTCTCCCCCTTCTCTTTCGCATTTGTTTCCCCCTCTTTTCCCTCTCTCATTCTCTACCTCTTCCTTTCCCCATTCTCTCGCTCTCGTTTGTTTCTCTATTTCCTCTCTCATTCTCTCCCTCCACCATTTTCTCATTTCTCTCTCTTTTTTTCTCCCCTTTTCTCTCTCTCTCATCTCTCTCTTTCTGATGCACATGTGCATGCATGCACAAGCAGGATACCCTCCTGGGCTGGGATCATGGTGGTGGCGGTAGCGACTCCTTCTCCCACTGCTGCCACTGTGCGCTCAGGTGTGTAGCCAGCTGCGCTGCGCAGGAGAGCCTGAGCTCTTCCCTCCCTGTATCCGGTGGTGGCTGCTCCTCCCTGTTCTCCTCCTTCCTGAGCTGACATGAAGGGGACAGCAGCTGGCACTGACCGCATCGGGCCAGTGTCAAGCCCTGGTTCAGGCCAGTGTCTCAGGGCTGAGAGCAGGTCGTGTGACCAGGTCAGCAGGGAGTCGCAGGAGACGGATCAAAGAGCCACATTCTGGTCCAGAGCCGCGGGTCGCTGACACCTGGACTATAATCAAATATGCCAATCCTAGCCTCCTTCCATTAAATATTTTATAAACATGATGTCCCCCTTTATTTTTCTGTTTTGAAATCATGATATTAAAAATAAATAAATTCATGAAGGTAATGCACATGCAAAAGGCAGTTACACAAATCCAGCCTTTTCTCTCCTACAGAATGAAAAAACTTCTTGATGCTTATAAAATACATTTTCAATCATGTAGTCCTTCAGCACCTGTCTTCTCTATAAGTTTTAAATGTGAGTGCCTATTACGCTGATGATTCCCCAGGGTTTCTAAATGTGCATGCGCAAATAAATTTCCTTGTGTGTTAAAAATAGTTATTCCACAAATTAGAGAAACAGTGCATTAATCCACAGCATACATAATGTGCTTCTATGAAAGCACATACATTGCACATAAGTAAGTTTGCCGATGCTCAGAGGATGTATACCATAATTACAAAAAAAAAAGTAATACATAGTCCATATTTGCTAATGAAACAACAAAGGGGCTCCAGTATATTTTAAGAATCCAGCCAGAATAATTTTCCTTTTCTTTTCCAGGCTGGATTCTGATCTCCACAATGGGTCAATTTGTAAGGTAGAGGTGAAATTAAGTAACTTTTGGAGAAGCAATCCAGATAGATGGAGTAAAGGACTAATAAAAATTAGGAATTAGATTTTTTTTTGTATGAAGTATAGCAGCAAAACAGGAAGATAAACAAAAGAAAAACTATACCAAGTACTTGTTTATAATCAAAGAAATAAGCTCTCATTAATGATAATCCCTTTTATGGACTGAATGCCAATAAAATACTTCAAGCAATGAGTCCAGAGGCTGAAAAAAAACAAATAAATCATTTTTTGCACGCCTACCCCTGCAAGAAAGAGAGGGGGAGATGGAGAGAGAGACAGACAGACAGAGAGTGGGGGAGGGAGGGAGGAGGGAGGGAAAGAGAGAGAGAGAGAGGGACAGAGAGAGGGACAGAGAGAGAGAGAGAGAGAGAGAGAGAGAGAGATAGATAGAGAGAGAGAGAGAGAGAGAGAGAGCTATTCTACAAATAGAAAGGGTTATGCAGAAGATGTACTGCAGAAGTCTGCAGAATTTATGTACCTGAACTTAATGACTTAATGCAAGAAAGGGACTGAGCAACCAAAATAAATGTATTAGCTGTTTCCGATGTTTGAGAACCGCAAATTCATATAATTTATAGAATCAGGATCTCTCCCTACCAGAATATAATTTTAATTAAAAATGCAAAATAAATTAAAATTAATTTTAAATCTCTTTTGAAGTGGTTTATACTGACATAACGGCATAAGGGCCTAGATACTGGAGAGATCAATAGTTTCTGTCCATTCAGTGGCTTCCATCAGAGTGGAGTGCATTCTAGCTCTGTTCCATTAAATATTGCCAGCTGGTGGGACCCAGGAAGTATGTCTGCTCAGGTGCAGCCCCGTCTTCTACAAGAGCATCCCTTCAGAGATAAGGGTGGAGCCCTCCTGGGCTTCAAGGAAGCTTTGAAAATCTGGCTCTGGTCACAGACCTGGGGTCTATCTTTCTCATTGTTTAATGGTCTCTGTTTTGTTTTGTGGGTTTTTGTTAACAGAGTATCTTAATTGGGCTGCCTATTTGACTTAATGTTTCTGTTTTTATGAGGTTTGTTTTTAATTTTGTAAATTACCCATAAGACATTGGAATTGGTCCAGAGGTGGGTTCCTACCAGTTCGCACCTATTCGGTAGAACCAGTTCGTCAAATCTACCGAACTGGTTAGAAGAGGTTCCACCAGTGGACCCGGAAAGCAGGCCACACCTACAGAAGAGGTTCCAACATTTTTTGAAACCCACCACTGGTCCTTGGATGTGATTATTCTACACTATCATGCTCCTATTTATAAAACTCAGTGCCTCTGTGAAAGGTAAGGATGACTAATGCGTTTGTGGTGCAATCAGAACATTGCGTGTGTTGAAGTTGTTTTAACGCAAACCAAAGATGCCTTTTAAAAAACAAGTTTACATCCTATTCTTATGCATGCCAGTGCTGTGTGGGAGGTAATTTAAGATGGTTCTGACAAGTGTCGTCGGCATCTTCATATCCGGTCACATGGGCGGCAAGCCACTCCCATCCGGTCACATGGGCGGCAAGCCACTCCCACAAAGGAGGCCACACCCACAGAGTAGGTTCGAACAATTTTTGAAACCCACCACTCAATTGGTCTTAACTTAACAAATAAATAAATAAATTTCTGGGGAGCCAAGCTGTGATAGTGATTAAGGTTCTAGACTAGAAGTGAAAACATCCAGATGTTTGTCCAGTCCTTATCTCTTTGCTCGAGAGCAACAAGTTAAAAAAAAAAGTCTCCATGGAAACAGTGTGGCAGATTACTGTCCATAACCTTCACCAAAGAGACTTGATTTAGGAATAATAATGATGATTGTGATGTTGTTATAACATGTGGTAAATGGCTGGAACTATAAAATTGTAAAGTCATTTAATAATATATACTCCTAACTTTGGTTTAGAGTACTTTCTTGGGGGGGGGGGAAACCAAATCCAAAGGATGTTTTTTTTCCTATTTTTCTTGTTTAAGTTAGTTTTATGCTCTCTTTCCCCCCCAACTGATGTATAACCCACAAGAGGGATGACAGATAAAGAGCTTTCGAAGCTGTTCTGGCCCCATGAGTTTATGACTGTTTGCAGGGATTTAGTAGCCTAATTCCTAGAAGACCATAATAAATAATCCCAGAAGATATTCCATGTCAACAAGAGCCAACAGACTTCCACTTTAAAAAACTTCATGCCCACTTTAGTGTGTATTTTATAAAGGGTTTAAGGTTTCTGTTTCATTCTGTATATGGATCATTTTTATGGCTCATTTTCATAATGGATCATTTGCCTGTATTACGGCAGCCTTCAGACACCAAGGAAAAGGATTTTTGACGTGGCAGTTAAATGCAGAGGTGATACTTTAATTAAATCAATAGTACACCTGTTTACCATGCTGTTGTGGCCCGGCAGGAGCTGTTGGAGCTGCCACCAGACTCCGACAGCGAGGGGCCCTATGATTCGGCCCTGGAGGATGTGGAGGACCCTGGACAGGGTTCCAACTCCGAGCAGGGCGCAGAGAGACTGGTTGGCCACCAGGTGGCACCTGAGCCTTGGATCAGTGGGGAGGAGACAAGAGAGAGTGATCCAGAAACCACCTGTGAGTTGTTCCGGGATGCACGCCGTCGAATGGCATCAAGAACAACTACGTAATTACAGGAGGTAATTACGCTCAGTTGATGGTCATTAAGCTCCTCTCCCAGACTATAAAAGAGACTGCTTGTGCCATGCCCTTCTTGCAGAAGTCAACATTTGGGACTAAAGAGAAACGAACTTGGCAGGCTGGATTGCTGCCAGAGTTTGTTTGCATTGCTGCTAAGGTTTGTAGGACTCGCTGCCAAAGTCCTTATCGGTTTGTTTATTTGGCTTTCAGCCACCGAGAGTCTGGACTTATTATTATTATTAAAAGACATTCCATTTTATGCTTGTCTCGGCTTTCGTTACTGGATGGAGGAGGAGGGTCAGAACACCATGCTATCTGGTTTTTTGGTATTTTTTGGTATTTATTGGACATTTATAGGCCGCCCTTTTCCCTGAGGGGACTCAGGGCGGCTTACAATCCAAGAGGAAAGGGAGTGTAGGACAATACAAAAAGAAATGTGAACAAAAGTAAATTAAACAGTAAAACTCAACATTCACTCAGCATTCGGGGGGGGGGGGGGGCGAAAGTAGACTTATCCCCAGGCCTGACGGGCTAGCCAGTTCTTGAGGGCTGTGCGGAAGGCCTGGACGGTGGTGAGGGTATGAATCTCCACGGGGAGATTGTTCCATAGTGTCGGAGCCGCAACAGAGAAGGCTCTCCTCCGAGTAGTCGCCAGTCGGCACTGACTGGCGGATGGAATACGGAGGAGGCCAACTCTATGCGATCTGATGGGACGCAGGGAGGTAATTGGCAGAAGGCGGTCTCTCAAATAGCCAGATCCACTACCATGGAGCGCTTTATAGGTGGTGAGTAGAACCTTGAAGTGCACCCGGAGATCGACAGGTAGCCAGTGCAGCTCACAGAGGATCGGTGTTATGTCGGCGAACCGTGGTGCGCCCATGATCACTCGCGCGGCCGCATTCTGGACTAGCTGAAGTCTCCGGATGCTCTTCAAGGGCAGCCCCATGTAGAGCACATTGCAGTATTCCAGCCTGGAGATCACAAGGGCTCGAGTGACTGTTGTGAGGGCCTCCCGATTCAGGTAGGGCCGCAACTGGCGCACCAGGCGAACCTGGGCAAATGCCCCCCCTGGTCACAGCTGAGAGATGGTGGTCAAAAGTCAGCTGTGGGTCCAGGAGGACTCCCAAGTTGCGGGCCCTTTCTGAGGGGTGTAAGTTTTGTCCCCCCAGCCTGAGTGATGGTATGTTGGTCAAATTTTTGGGAGGAAAACACAACAGCCACTCGGTCTTGTCTGGGTTGAGTATCAGCTTGTTTGCTCTCATCCAGTCTTTAACGGCCTCAAGACCCCGGTTCATCACGTCCACCGCTTCATTGAGTTGGCACGGGGCGGACAGATACAACTGTGCATCGTCCGCATATTGGTGGTATTTTATCCCGTGCCTCCGAATGATCTCGCCCAGCGGTTTCATGTAAATGTTAAATAGTAGGGGGGATAGGACCGACCCCTGCGGCACCCCATAAGTTAGGGGCCTCAGGGACGATCTCTGCCCCCCCACCAACACCGACTGCGACCTGTCCGAGAGATAGGAGGAGAACCACTGCAAAACAGTGCCGCCCACCCCTATCTCCCGCAGTCGTCGCAGAAGGATACCATGGTCGATGGTATCGAAAGCCGCTGAGAGGTCCAGGAGAACTAGGATGGAAGCATGGCCTCCATCCCTAGCTCTCCAGAGATCATCGGTCAATGCGACCAAAGCGGTTTCTGTGCTGTAACCGGGTCTGAAGCCAGACTGGAAGGGGTCAAGATAGTTGTTTTGAAAAGTTTTAAGTGTCAGCTTTCTTCTGGTATGAAGTTACGTTTTCCATTTATATCCTCAAGTTTATCTTTTATCTTTATTTTCTAGAAAATTGCAGTAAACCAAGGTATTAATGTTTTAAACTCCCATCAACCTATCACACTTCTTAGTCCCCTAAATCCACTTAACAAAAGTGACTACAAAGGCTAATGTCCTTTTAAGATGCAGCATTACTTACCAATCAAGCTCTTTTGCCAAAGTTAGAAGTTTATCATCCTACATTTTCCCTTTTATTAGTAGCTTTCTTAGATGAATTATGATGGTGTAAACAGAATCATATATTTAATTGAGGCTTGGTTTGTCTAATCTTGATTTCTAAACACCCAGTTTTAAAGAAGAAAAAGAAGTTCTGAAGTTTTACTTTTTTGTGAAACATCCAGCGGGCAGAATCTTATCCACTTAATTGTAGTCATATGATTAGGCAGCCTAAGAAAAAAAGGGATTGTATAGAATTCTTCTTGATTCCACATATAACCATTTCATTTCTCACCAGAACATTGACTGTGCAGCTCATCCGGTTTTCCTTGTTTTCATCGTGCATAATAGTTCTGTAATCTAGAAGTCTCTCCATCAGCCGCACCACGAGTTTAACAAACGTTTCACCGTTTTTGGCAAGGTATTTATGTTTTCTGCAGTGTTCCAGAAGGCTGAAAAAGTGATAGTAAAAAATAAATAAATCTTATTAATCAAACTTGGGAACATATCCTTCAGGAAAGACTAATTTGAAGTATTTTGTATCAACAAATGTTAATTAATCATTATAAATCCAGCTGTTATGAGCACTTACATTTTGTCAAATAACACTTTATATTGTTCATCTCCTCTTCCGCCTTCCACTTCATGATCCAGTTTTGTGATTATCTCATTTTCAAACTGTAATTAAACAGAACAGGCATAAATAATTAACGCTCCAAATATGTCATCATAGCAACGATCAGGTTATAAAGTTGTTTGGCTTTACAATAAATGCAATGTTTGATTGAATTTTAATAAGTTTGACATCTCCAGTACTATCTCCATCTTGTATATAATGATCTGTTGCCATATGAGCATTTGGAAATGTTTGGCCATATTGTTAAATGGAGCTTAGGTGATTTTTTTTTTAAAGCAAATCTAAATAAGACGGTTAATTACAGTAATAAGAGACAAGAAATCATATTCAAGGCAGGCACACTCTATCCTTCACAATAATTATAATAGCTACAAATGCAAGCAAATTGAAAGCATTATTATGGACGATATATTAGGCTGCATTGCCAATTGCATTGCTTGGTTAGATGAAGTACATTCACATTTGTTTAGAAGACTACAGAACTTGGCTCACCTCAGATACATCAACCAAGGAACTTAAAAGTCATTGCATTAGGGGAAGGAGACGAGGCAGAAAACAGCTAGTAATGAGGTTTAAAATACGTGACCCGTCAAAACCGCGTTCCACAAAAGCGCGGTCGACGAAATCGCGTATGTGACGTCATCACAACGCGACGAAAAAGATCGAAAAATTGAAATAAAAATTAAATTACAGCAAGCCGATTCACATAAAGGTAAGCGTTAGGTTAAGGGTTAGGGTTAGGGTTAGGTTAAGGTTAGGTTTAGAGCGTTAGCGTTACGTTTAGCGTTAGGTTAAGGGTTAGCGTTAGGTTTTTCGTTAGGTTAAGGGTTAGGTTTAGGGTTAGGTTTGGGGGGGTTAGGGGAAGGTTTTAGCTTTATTTTTACATTTTTCGATCTTTTTCGTCGCTCTGTGATGACGTCACATACGCGCTTTCGTCGACCGCGATTTTGTCGTCCGCAGTTTTGTGGTGGAACCTTAAAATAAGGCTTTAACATGATCGTAATTTGAAAAAGAACTTAAAACAATCAGTTCAACAGATTGTCAGAATCCTTTTCCAGCAGATGAAGAGGATTACTGTTATTGTTGTTGCTTTGCAATGAACATCAGTGTGTATAAAGCATTTCCCTTAAAATCAGTGAAACAGCCAAATCTTTTTCCAGACTTATAAAGTTTTTCTGTGTAATGCTTTAGACAGAAAAGGCTTTTCTGCAGGCATAACCCATTTTCTTAATTTCCTCCTTCTTCAGTCTCCCCACCCCCCCGCTCTCTTCTTCCCGGCTATTAGTAGTGGAAAGTGGCTGTGAGCTACCTGTAGTCTGAGAGTTACACATGCGCTTCCGAAAGCAATCAATTGTATGTACCTTCATTTGAAAAAATGTCACTAGACTGTCAAAACAATTGAATGGCCATAAAATGATAGTGAGGTCTATTTTGTGGATAGTCATGGGAAGAGATGCAGAAAGAGTCAATAAACAGAAGCATAGGAATTTAAGGTACAAAAAACTAACAGCCACCTAGAATTATTTATTTATTTTACAGGGTTTTGCAGACCAACTCAAAACATCTGAATGGGCGGCAACATAGCAATAAAATAAATCAGTGTTATAAAAAATAACAGTACAATAGTTTAATAGTAATAAAGCAACCCTCTTGTGAGATGGATGCAGAGGTGGGTTCCTACCAGTTCGTCAAATCTACCGAACCGGTTAGAAGAGGTTCCACCAGTGGACCCAAAAAACAGGCCACACCTACAGAAGAGGTTCCAAATTTTTTTGAAACCCACCACTGGTCCTTGGATATGATTATTCTACACTATCATGCTCATATTTATAAAACTCAGTGCCTCTGTGAAAGGTGAGGATGACTACTGCGTTTGTGGTGCAATCAGAACATTGCGGGTGTTGAAGTTGTTTTAACGCAAACCAAAGATGCCTTTTAAAAAACAAGTTTACATCATATTCTTATGCATGCCAGTGCTGTGTGTGAGGTAATTTAAGGTGGATCTGACAAGTGTCGTCGGCATCTTCATATCCGGTCACATGGGCGGCAAGCCACTCCCACAAAGGAGGCCACACCCACAGAGTAGGTTCAAACAATTTTTGAAACCCACCACTGGATGGATGCCAATAAACTTAGCTAGGGTTGGAAATCCTGCGAATAAAGATGTCTTTAAAGATCTTCTATAAGCCATGAGGAATAGATCTAAATGATTAGAATGGCTTGCTCTGGTGGTTAGAATGCAGCATTGCAGGCTAATTCTGCCAACTGCCATCAGTTTGATTCTCACTGGCTCAAGCTTGACTCAGCCTTCCATCCTTCTAAGATTGGTAAAATGAGGACTCAGATTATTTGGGCCTATATGCTAACTCCAAACTTCTTAAAGAGGGCCGTAAAGCACTATGAAGCGGTATATAAGTCTAAGTGCTATTGCTATGGCTATCTGAATTACTGAATTTTTCTTGCTTCTAATTCTCATCTTTGCCCTCCCCAATGTCTGTTCTTAGAGATAATGACGACAAACACATTTCATCTTTTCTGAACCCCATTTTTTTTTTTTGCTTTTGATATCCCTGCCACTGACAAAGAAAGTTTCATCTTCATACTATAATAAAAGATCAAGTACATGTAAAATAAGAAATTATGCAAATTGTATATAATGTATATAACTCAAACTCAAAAGAGCCGAGGTGGCGCAGTGGTTAGGGTGCAGTACTGCAGGCCACTTCAGCTGACTGCTAGCTGCAGTTCAGCGGTTCAAATCTCACCGGCTCAGGGTTGACTCAGCCTTCCATCCTTCCGAGGTGGGTAAAATGAGGACCCGGATTGTTGTTGGGGGCAAATATGCTGACTCTGTAAACCGCTTAGAGAGGGCTGAAAGCCCTATGAAGCGGTATATAAGTCTAACTGCTATTGCTAACTGCTATTGCTATAAATGATTAGAGGTTTGGGATATAGAAACATTTTGTGCATTAGAAGTATGAACTACTTAAAATAATCCTGCATTTTAGTACTTTAACCATGCAAAGTCACTTTTACTTGAGCATATAACCAAAACCAAACAAATAGAAGCTCTTTTTTTAAAAAAAAATATAGCACCAGTGTGGTAGAAAAAGATTGTAATTTATTTATTTATTTATTTTATTAATTAGACTTATATACCGCTTCATAGGGCTTTCATCCCTCTCTAAGCGGTTTACAGAGTCAGCATATTGCCCCCAACAACAATCCGGGTCCTCATTTCACCCACCTCGGAAGGATGGAAGGCTGAGTCAACCTTGAGCCGATGAGATTTGAACCGCTGAACTGCAGATCACAGTCAACTGAAGTGGCCTGCAGTACTGCACCCTAACCACTGCGCCACCTCGGCTCCTAATTCAAGAATTATGGATAAATACCAATACCAATACCAAGAATTATGGATAAATGCAGTGGGACAATAGGTACTAGCAATGAAATTATATTGTAAGTACACCAATTCTTAATTCCTAATCATAGGACAGAATGAATTTGACTGTATGTGTGCCCTAAAACACCTGCAACATCAACAGGTTTCAAAGCAGTTATATATCGGACACTGCAGGGGAGAAAAACACAAGCACATAAATGTATGTCATAAATATGCCTTTAGCACAATGCAAACATATATCTAACCCACGGAAACCCACTTAACGGAAAGAATTCATTCTCATTTCATTGCAAAAAAAAATTACTTAGCTGGGGTGCAATTTTTCAAAGAATACCAGAAATTGTTTCTTCAGACATTACACTTTCTCTCAATATCATCGTGATCTGGAATAATCTTCTCCAAAATCCGCAAGTTAAAAATTCTCTTAAAATGTAATTTTGTGTGGCATATACTTACAGTGTGCCACACATTTGACAGGTTAGGAAAAAAAAGGAATAGGGTGTGGGAGCTGGAAATCCTGAGGAGGTTCACAATATCGTTGTATGTATTCCTAGGTTAAGCTAGTGAGAAATGGTTTTGCAACAAGCAGTCGCATTCCTGCATAACTAGGTAATCCGTGCAGTTCACACATAAAAACTGGGTTGCAAAAATCCAGATAAGCACAAGGTGACAGCAATGAGTTACCCATTCCCTAGATCTTTTTTTTCCTGTCATTTAATGGTTTCCTGGACTTTGGAGCCAGGTTCGATATTTTAGTATTAGATGGCTGCATAATGCAAATGCTTAACCCAGTGAATCCTGGTGTCTGTTTCGGAGTGAATGCCATGTGAATGCCATGAATTGCTCAAAAGGAAGATAACAGCCTCGCTCTCCCACACCTACTTAGTCTTCTGAGCTGGGAAGAAGCTGGGGGGGGGGGGGACAGGCTGCTGAAAAAGCCAAGTTTGCACTATCTGAGTCCTGATAGCACTGAATTCATCTCTCTGCTGATATTCCCTGCAGGCTGCTTAAGGATATTTCTGCAAGCAATTGCACCAGCAACATGCTCAATTGATCAAAAATTCTCAGCGGAGCCTATTGCATCTAAGCTCATAAAATTTTTAAATATCTCCCTCATATCCCATGTATAAACAAACACTATTCAGACCGCAGATGTGTCTTGGGAAGACACAAAACAGCGCCAGGTATCTTTCTGTGACTTTATGTCAGCTCATGCAGCTTATCAGGGAAAGGAAGCTTCTCTCTATCCTTGACGGAGTCCACAATCAAAATGCATGTTTTGGATGAAGTTTGCGTCTTGTGTCATGTGGACTAGTAGCACCACCACTCCTTTTGTTCTCCTCTATATGCTCTGCTGCTTGCCTACCCAATAGGAAGGTTGTTAATCCCTTTTACGGTGCAAAGGCACATCCAATTCCAGTTATTTGGATTTTGTCTGCCAGAACCCATGGTAAAGAGATCCGACTGTGTTAAGCAAATAGCCTTAGGAACTGTAAATATGACCCCCCCCCCCCGTCAGCCTCTGTTTTGCTGCTTGCTTTTCGGCTGCCATTGAAACGGGGAGGGGGGGCATGGTATTTGGGTGGGGGAAATAATCTGTACAGGAGGACTGTTAATTGGGAGTTGTTCTCGCCATCTACTGCGCATGTGGCAAGGAGGGGAGTTTCCCGCCAAGGCCAACTGTCCGCCATACCAACCTGATGATGATTTTTGAATATGTCTCCCACCTGACAGCTGTGGAGATATTGGATTGGACTATGGGATGGGGTTACCAAGGGGAGGGGAATGGGTCATGTTTTGATATCTAATGCTTTCGCGCGCTTTTGCTCAGATCCAGCTTTGCTTAGCTTCTATTTACTTATAATCAGTAAAAGTACTCTTAATTCTGCAAAATGGAGTTGAGTGGTTTCTTTCTTGGTTATTAAGTGAAGCAGCCGTGACACCCCCTTACTCAGTTGTGTGATTCAACCGGTGTAACAACAGGTTCGCTGCGCGCACACACATTACATTTGAAATCAGCACTACCTTACTTTGTCCTGCAGCCCCAGCGAGTAAAACAGCTCAGACACGGCAATATGCTCTGTCGCGCCGATCAGCTGGGCTTCAAACAAATGAAATATAGGACGGAATAGAATAGGTGGGTGGAGCCAATTGATTGCTGGGGCAACTGGTTCGCCTGAACTGGTGTGTACTGGCTGAATCCCACCCCTGCCCTTACTCAGTCTAAAGGCAGTCATTGGAAAGGGTAATAATTCTAAAGTCGGATGAAACATATCTTTTTTTTTTCACAATTTAAATAAAACCCGGTGTTTTTCATTTACTTTTCTGTTCTACTTTGTTCTGTTTTCTTTCCTCTTGCAGGTTTGCCATTGCATTCTGCACTTTTCTTAATTTGATTTATTATAGCATGAGGTTTGTGTCATTATTGTTATTACGTTCCCCTCTTACTTTTGGAATAGCTTTTTTTTATTTCCCACCTTTTAAGAAATCACCTATCTCTTCCCAGGTGTCCTTTCTCCCTTACTATATTTTAAGGTTCACAATCTGGGAACTGCTGATCCATGAATATGTTTGTGTGTGCGTGTGGTGAAGTTGTAAGTCACTTCACTTTGCTTAAGTGAAGTAAATGCTTAAAAATCTACAAGGTATCTTCAGTGATCAGAGTATGAAGTTAATTGAATTTTTATTCACTATCTCAGCAATTTAGGCTGCGCTTAACAGCTTGATCTAGTTTTGTTTCCATAATACTACCAAATTTTATGATGTTCTGTAACCTTGTAGGACATTGCAAAGATATGAGGCCCAACTATACAAATCTACTTGTCCAATTTGCTACTTCTAAGTGACCCTGTAACAGACAATGGGATTTACTACAAAAGGTTCATCAACATTTGGAACTGTTTCTAAATATAAATGTTGAAAAATTCATGGGTCAGTTGACTTGACATACTTGCTCCTACTGACTAAGGCCAAAATTTAATTAAATAGAAAGCAGATTTAATTATTGAGCACTGAAACATTTCTAAACCATTCCTTTTGTGTAAATGATAACTGTTGTGGCCCAGCAGGAGCCGTTGGAGCTGCCGATGGACTCCGATAGCGAGGGACCCTATGAGTCGGCTCTGGAAGATGTGGAGGACCCTGGGCAGGGTTCAGACTCCGAGCAGGGACCAGAGAGGCTGGTTGGCCACCAGGAGGCACCTGAGGCATGGAGCAGTGGTAAAAGTCAAAGGGAGTTTGTCCCTGACGCCAGGCTACTGCAATGCACTCTACATGGGGCAGCCCTTGAAGAGCATTTGGAGACTTCAACTTGTCCAGAATGCAGCCGCGCAAGCGATTGTGGGTATACCTCGATACACCCACATTACACCTATCCTCCGCGAGCTGCACTGGCTTCCAATCGGTCTCCGGATACACTTCAAGGTGCTAGTTATTACTTATAAAGCCCTTCATGGTATTGGACCTGGGTACTTGAGAGACCGCCTGCTGCCAATTACCTCCCAAAGACCCATTAGATTGCACAGGGTTGGCCTTCTCTGGGTTCCATCCACCAGCCAATGCCATCTGGCTATGACCCGGGGGAGGGCCTTCTCTGTTGCAGCTCCGGCCCTCTGGAACAAACTCCCCACAGAGATTCGGACCCTCACTTCTCTCCTGGCTTTCTGAAAAGCCATTAAGACCTGGCTGTGTCGGCAGGCCTGGGGTTGATGAGCTCCCTTCCCCTCTCGACAAGTGTGGTTGTTGGTCATTTTAAACGTTTATTTTGTATTTGCATGTTCCCCTTCCCATTGGAGTTGTTCACCACCCTGAGTCCCTTTTAGGGAATAGGGCAGCATATAAATAAAATGAAACTTCAAACTTCAGGCAGAGAACGGCGGAGAAGCGAAGGCAGCAATTATGGAGACAGACTCAGAGGAGATAATTAGACCCAGGTGGTTGTGATTTGGCTCCTTCCAAGAGAGTATATAAGAAGAGACTTTGGGAGGAGACCTTTTGCAGGACACAACCATTATACTAAGCTGGAAAAGCTCTTGTTTGTATCTCTTATCTGTGGGAGTCTGAGTTGCTGCCAATGTCTTGTCTCTGAATAAAGCATGGCTAACAGTAAGCTTGTGTTGGCGTGACTGACCGGATGGAGGGGGATCAGAACAGATAACTAATGATAAAATTTGACAAGATGGTAAGAGGGACAATTGCTAACTTTGAAAATAATAAAAAGAAAAAACCTTCTGGCTGTATTACAAGAGAGTAGAAAGAATGAAATATTTTAGATTTCCCGTAGTAGATTTCAATAAGAATTTTAAAAATCTTTTCACACTGCAAATAGTCCATTAGCAATTATTACACTCGAAGCAAAGCATTTTCTGGCCCAAATTTTGCATTTTAGGAAAAAATTAAAACATGAGGCAGAGAGGAAAATGTCAAATAAGACGAATGTCAACGAAATACTATTCACAATAAATACTATTTTACATTTAGATTTTTTAAAAAATTAATTACAAATTCTTTTGCTCAAGGAATTTCTTTTTGCATTATTCAGTAATAGATTTCCAATTTCAAAAGCAGAACAAACCCAGAGGTTAAAAAGTGAATGAATATTGTTTCAAGTATTGCTTATACTCCAAGAAAATACAAGCATCACGCACATCAAATAATATTTTAGAGCAAACAAACAAATGAACAAACTTGGATAGATACACCGATCTCTACCAAAGAAGATTGATACCTTATTAAAACATAAAACTGAGCCTATGCAACAGGGGTGGATTCTAGCTGGCGTTACTGCCGGTTCGCTTATGTGCGTGCATGCACATTTCAATGGAAATTGTTCTGCGCATGCGCAGAACTAAAAAAAAAAGAGATGGTGATGGCGGTGACCGGAGACCCAATTCGGGGGCACGGCCAGCCTTGGTCACCAGCAGTTCTGTGACCCAGGCTGGCATTCCACTACTGGTTTGGCCGAACCAGGTCGAACTGGTAGGAACCCACTTCTGCCATGCAAGAGAAACGACAATAGCAATAGCAATAGCAATAGCAGTTAGACTTATATACCGCTTCATAGGGCTTTCGGCCCTCTCTAAGCGGTTTACAGAGTCAGCACATCGCCCCCACAGTCTGGGTCCTCATTTCACCCACCTCGGAAGGATGGAAGGCTGAGTCAACCTTGAGCCGGTGAGATTAGAACCGCTGAACTGCAGATAACAGTCAGCTGAAGTAGCCTGCAGTACTGCACCCTAACCACTGCGCCACCTAGGCAGGAAACAGGAAACTCTTCTATTTATATAACAAGAGATCCAGCTGCTACACAAATAAATTATAAAAAGTAAAATGACATTTGAAATACACTGGACTTTGTTCTTCCATACCATCAAATTTGCTACACCTATGAAATCTAACACAAGCCAGATACTGATTTTTTATTTTATTTTTTAGCTGTGTGGTGCTGGTCAGAACTTGATTGCCAAATTTTTATCTATTATATGATTAAATCACCATTTGGCTAGTACGAAATATGTACAGCAACTTATCAAAAGCATTTGTGAAGCTGAGCTGTAAAATAAAAATAACTGGTATGGTCTCACACAAATTGTTTTTATATTGTGCATTTAATAATTAAGAGCAGATAAATACATGATGCGCCATCATAACTAGTCGTTATTGTAGCAATAGCTTATAAAATAATTACACCCCATGGTTTGACTCAACAGGATGTATCGAAATCGGGTTGCTTTAACGTTTGGATTATCTAGTCATGTTTAATTTTTTTTTCCTTTTTACCAGAGATTTTCAATTTATTTTTGCAATTTACTTGTTCAAGCAGAAATGAGTCAAGAATACATGAACGGTTGTCTGAGTGTTACTTAATGTACAACTATGACTTAGGATTGGTTACAGTTCACATATGAAAGCTGTCCTGATTTTTTACAGATTGTTGGAATCAAGGGTGGGTTTCTCGCCCCGTTCCAACCGGATCGGTTGGAACGAGGCCGGCGGCGTCCTCACGCATGCACGCGGCGCGCGCATGCACGCACGCGGCGCGCGCATGCACGCACGCGGCGTCCTCACGCACGCACGCACGCGGCGTCCTCACGCACGCACGTGATGCGCGCATGCGCACTAGCGTCTGCGCGATGCTCCAGCTGCTCCTGGAGGATTGCGCAGGCGTTCTGCGCATGCGTGGAAAGCGCGAAATTTTAAAAAAACGGGTAAGGAGCAGGCGCGGGTGTGCGGGCGCGCGCGGGCGCGGGGGGGGGGGCCTTCGCCGTTCCCGGAAGTTACTTCCGGGTTCGGCGACCAACCGGATCGCAGGGACCGGTGCGAACCGGTCGAAACCCACCCCTGGTTGGAATCAATGTGCTGACACTGTAAACCATTTAGAGAGGGCTGTAAAGGAATATGAAGTGGTATAATAAATTATCAAAAATAAAATGACACTTGAAATACATTGGACTTTGTTCTTCCATGCCATCAAATTAATTACACCTATGAAATTCATTCATTTCATTCATTTCATTCATTTCATTCATTTCATTCATTTCATTCATTTCATTCATTTCATTCATTTCATTCATTTATTATATTTATATGCCGCCCTTTCCCCCCGAAGGGGACTCAGGGCGGCTAACAAATCAAATCAAATCAGGGAAGGGGGGGGGTACAGACAAAAAATAAAAAATAAACGATACATAACAATACATAATTTAAAAACACACAACAGTCATACCATTCAAGACGGGGGCAACAGCTCTTTAGCTGAAATCATAGTCTAGGTGCTATTGCTATTAACTAATATCCTTTGATACAAATAATTTTTGACCTGTGACCATACGAAGCTTGGAATTTCAATTTTAAGTTGTTACGGCCAAGCGGAAGGACCACAGTATGAGTGTTTTTATGACATAAAGCGAGTCAACACAGTCATAAAGTGAATGGTGTGGTTGTTAAGCGAATCCATTCTTCATTGTAAGTCATGATCACATGACCATGGGACACTGCAACCAGTCATGTGAACCAGTTGGGGAGAATCTGAAGTGCGATGACTTAACCATGAAGTGGGATGGCAGTCATAAGAATGGGTCCTGAGTAATTTGTCTAAAGCTGCCCTGCAAGCAGTAAACAGGCCCAGAACCACACAGCTTTTTGGTGCAACTCAGTTCTGGGGCCGTGACCCGACAAATGCACACATGACAAAAGCGCGCTAAAACCGCAACGTCATCAACGCGACATCATCAACGCGGCAACAACAGCGCGAAGACAGAAGCGCGATTTAAGTTAAGGTAAGGGTTAGGTTTAAGGTTAGGTTTACAGCGCGCTTCTGTCGGCGCGCTATTCTCAGCACGCTTCACCGCTCATTCGTTGGCGCGCTTTAGAACTCGCGGTTTTGTCACCGCGGTTTAGTCGGGCGCGCTTTTGTCGTTCGCCCTTCTCAATAGCTACTTGGACTGACCTAAGTACTAATTCGTAATTTCACATCCGGTCACATGGGCAGCAAGTCACTCCCATCCAGTCACATGGGCAGCAAGCCACTCCCATCCGGTCACATGGTTGGCAAGCCACTCCCACAAAGGAGGCCACACCCACAGAGTAGGTTCCAACAATTTTTGAAACCCACCAATGACCTGCGTACAGTACATACTCCTGTGAGAGTAAGCGTTTCCTTTCTTTTGGGGGGTGGGGGGGTGGGATGGAGTTGTTTTCGTCTGTTTTGCTGCTTCTTCTGCAATGGCTATGGTTCTTACGGGAAGCCTTTTGTTTTATTGAGTCTTAATTTTGTTAGCTTTATCTCTTACATTCTCTGCCTAAGTGATTAGAGTTTCCATGGTTGTACAGGGAGCTGTTTAGCTGAACAATATCTTTTAGATATGCATTCTCTTGCCTGCAGACGTAAAGAAGAATCGCCTTGGGTTTGGTTCTGGATAGCAAAGAGCCTTCAATAATACAAGCTACAGGAGCTTTTGCCAGCAAAAGGAGCCACAAACATAAGTGGAAATGAATCTCTTCTATTAAGTAATAAATATGAGGAGTTGAACCAGCCAGGGCTAGACAGACAGTATGATATCTTTGCCTTACCTCTCTTATTGCAATGTGGCACAGTGGCACAATTACAGCAAAAGGAAGAATTGTCAATATTGTATCCAGCCTCTAAATTACCCTCGGCAATGTTCAACCTGATGGGTCAAACAGTATGTATTAACTCTAAAAACAAAGCTGTGGTTTTTTGAGAGCTGTCTGAACATCACAGAGACATTGGACAAGCTCCATACTGCGTGAGCCATCTTGCTAGGCCTCTGAGGGTTAAATTTGAAGTAAGCAGAAAGGGCTTATTCCTTTCTTTAAAATCTGGATATAAATTAGAAGGCAGTATTCAAAGTTGCTATTGAAGTAAGCCTCAAAATGCTTTCAGCTCTTGAGTTTTACTACCTGTCCATTGCTCCTCATTAAGAGTAATAATATAAGCAAGAGAATATCTATTGCATTCTTTCGTGACCCGACAAAAGGGCGAATGACAAAACCGCGCCCAACTAGCAATAGCAGTAGACTTAGCAGTAGACTTATATACCGCTTCATAGGCCTTTCAGGCCTCTCTAAGCGGTTTACAGAGAGTCAGCATATTGCCCCCAACAAGCTGGGTCCTCATTTTACCCACCTCGGAAGGATGGAAGGCTGAGTCAACCCTGAGCCGGTGAGATTTGAACCGCTGACCTGCTGATCTAGCAGTAGCCTGCAGTGCTGCATTTAACCACTGCGCCACCTTGGCTCTTCAACTAAACCGTGTCGCTAAAACCGCGACGTCATCGACGCACCAACAACAGCGTGGCGACAACAGCGTGGAGACAGAAGGGCACTTTACAACAGCGCGTCGACAGAAAGCCGATTTAACTTAAGGTAAGGGTTAGGTTTAGGGTTAGGTTTAGGTTAGGTTTAGGGTTAGCGTTACGTTTAGGGTTAGCGTTACGTTTAGGGTTAGGTTTAGGGTTAGGTTTAGTTTTACAGCGCGCTTCTGTCGCTGCGCTGTTGTCGGCGCGATTCAGTGCTCAATCGTCGGAGCACTTTAGAACACGCGGTTTTGTCACCGCGGTTTAGTCAGGTGTGGTTTTGTCGTTCGCCCTTTTGTCGGTGAACCCATTCTTTCGGTAAATGTCAAATGTACCAAATACATGTAAGAGGAGCCACGTGGCTATCCAAAAGCAGCAATGGTTATAGAATTTTGCTAAAACATAGCAACCCAATTATGCCTTTAAATCTCCATAAAATGAGGATGCTTTTGACTCTATTCCAAGTATAGCCATATTATGTCTTTCAAGATTAGATCGCTGATATGGAATGTGAAAAATCACCTGGAACCAATCCTTCCAGATATACAGAAAAACTGTGAGTTTAAGGACTAATAAAGCAGCCTTGAAATTTAGAAGAAATTTGCACCCTCTTTAACAACTCTCAAGAATATCACTTATTTATTCAAAACACCAAGAAGCAGGAGGAAATTCTCAAAAAAATTAGTCAACTGAAAAGTTTAGCTATCATCTATATCAGTGTTTCTCAACCTAGGCAACTTGAAGATGTCCGGACTTCAACTCCCAGAATTCCCCAGCCAGCATTCGCTGGCTGGGGAATTCTAGGAGTTGAAGTCCGGACATCTTCAAGTTGCCAAGGTTGAGAAACACTGATCTATATAACACTTTGTAAAATGAAATAAGATCCACTCTGGTTTACAGGATATATCTATGTGCCTAATGTCTACTGGAAGAAGCTCACACCACTCCCTTAATTGTCTGGATGGCATCCCCTTTGCCGAATGAAAACTTTTCTCAAATTCAGTTGCCTTCCGTACAAGCAACCACTCCAAAAGGAAAGAGTGAGGATGACACCATTTGCATGAAAAAAACAACAACCCTCAGTTGACATAAAGAGGAAATGTTATTAACTCTTACCCTGGCACGTCCGCTGTGTTTGCAAATCTCTTAATTTTGAAAACTTCTTATATTAAAATCAAGTCTTTTATTAGATCAGTTGATGTTCAGGCCAGTGGTGGGTTTCAAAAATTGTTCGAACCTACTCTGTGGGTGTGGCCTCCTTTGTGGGAGTGGCTTGCCACCCCATGTGACCAGATGGGAGTGGCTTGCCGCCCATGTGACCGGATATGAAGATGCCGACGACACTTGTCAGAACCACCTTAAATTACCTCACACACAGCACTGGCTTGCATAAGAATATGGTGTAAACTTGTTTTTTAAAAGGCATCTTTGGTTTGCGTTAAAACAACTTCAACACACGCCATGTTCTGATTGCACCACAAACGCAGTAGTCATCCTTACCTTTCACAGAGGCACTGAGTTTTATAAATAGGAGCATGATAGTGTAGAATAATCATAGCCAAGGACCAGTGGTGGGTTTCAAAAATTTTTGGAACCTCTTCTGTAGGTGTGGCCTGCTTTCTGGGTCCACTGGTGGAACCTCTTCTAACCGGTTCGGTAGATTTGACGAACTGGTTCTACCAAATAGGTGCGAACTGGTAGGAACCCACCTCTGGTTCAGGCTCAAATGTGTGAAGACATGAAAAGTCATGTCAAATCTACTACCATTTGGTGGATGTTTTTTTCCCCCAAGAGAAATAGAAATGTGTGTCATTGAAGCTTTAAAGTTTAATGTTGACGTCATGGTGGGCACCTACAAATTCTAAGAAGGTGTACCACTGAAGGCCTTAGTATGATACATTTAGATAAGCCACATTTAATTGGCTCCAACATGTATGCATAGTCCTTGCCCCCAACCTCATTTTAAATCTGTCAGTAGACACTCAATATATATAATGATGCATGGGACTTCACTGAGGAATGCATCTAAAACCAGTCTCTATTGTTTCCTGATATGATTATCTTAATGGTCAGGAACTTAAACACAAGACTTGAGTCGAGAGTTGAATTGCTGCTTAGATATTTTAATAATGTTGCCTTCATTGAGATGCTTTTACCTCCACTTATTCTCACTACTATAAAGACCATGGAATAATTGATTCTCATTGTTTTCCAAATAGCAATCAAATACTAACTTTTTTAAATCCTAAACAGATCAGCTGAGGGGAATATGATGGGGAGCCTACATGCTTGGGTTAATGGTTTCTTCAATTCTATCTTTGAACATTAACTCCTTATAGCAGCCTGTTGTGACTCAGCAGAAACCTCCTGTGAGTTGTTTCGGGATGCTCACAGGAGATGTTAACGAGCAGCTGTGGCTCGTTAGGATCTCTCCTCCTGCGGATAAAGATGACTGATGGTGCCACGCCCTAGTTGCAGAAGTCAAACTGTTCTGACCCCTACCTTGCCCGTTCAAAAACTACAGCCAAACAGAACTTCAAAGGAAATATTTTTATCAGTCCCAGCTTTTGCTGGCTACGAGCCCGAAATAAACACAGATAAATTCTCTGGCAAAAAGTTAAACAGCAAATGCAAAAACAAACTCTTACAGCAAACCACTTCTCCAAGTTGGTTTCTTTGAATCATGAACCCGAACGGGGAACCTTGACTAGAACTGGAATGGAACGGAACAAACGTTGACTTCTGCAACCAGGGAGTGGCACCATCAATCATCTTTATCCACAGGAGGAGAGATCCTAACGAGCCACAACTGCTCGTTAACATCTCCTGTTAGCATCCCAAACAACTCACAGGAGGTTTCTGCTGAGTCACAACAGCAGCCTATCTGCCTCTAGTCACTAAACTAGAAGATCAATGAATTCTTCTGTTCACCACAACTCTCAAGGTCAACTAAATTCTCACTTGGTAAAGGATATGAGAATGGAATCTCTAGTATTCTGTTGGTTCAAATAAAGCAACACATCTCAGACACTCTATCTATAATGGACTGTCTACTATCTAATGCTATCTACTAATATTACTATCTATAGTACCTCAAGCCCAAGTATTACATTATGTTTTTATTCAACGGTACATGTACCAGAGCTAGGACAAAATTAGTTGGAAAAAACCCAAGGCTCTTACAGCTACTAATTTTAATTACATTCACATATATTAGAGAAGAAAAATGTATATAGTAAAGCCCTGTTAGAAAGGGAGAGGAAGATCAGAATGATAACTGGAAAACTTTACTTTGATACCTGTCTTACCTGCCTTCCCAAAAGACATTACTGGTTCATTTAGTACCATTCCTCAGAGAAAGATCAGTAGGATTAGCACTGTCACGTTCTATTTAGCAATAATGCTCGTTCCATACCTATACTAGACATTTCTCTTACAATGTTCTCAGCTGGACCTCTTGTGCCTGTTTCTCATGCTGCTAAACTTATTTCGCAGTTAAAACAAGGCAAAAGTATAGAGGTGACCTACTTCTGATAGAATTATTTAAGGCAAACATTAACTAGCGGGCACTCATCCCGGCTAATCTATTTATGCATATTTATATTCATTCCAGATGCCAGCAGACTGGAATAAATTTATCACTGTCCTGTTGCATTAAAAAAAAAGGAGACAAAAGCGTTCTATCTCACGCTACTGCTCAATCAGTCTGGTGAGTACATAAATAAGTTGTATGACAAAATGCGTTATGGAATACGATTGAAGGGAGCGTCATGGGATAAAATTTTAACAGAAGAATAGCCAGCTTTAGGAAAGATAGGCCAACTTTAGATCATTACTGTTCTTCCAAATCTAGTCATAAATATGCTTCTCCACCTGGGAAAAATTATATGTTGACTTCATAAATTTAAAGGCAGCTTCTTGAAGCAAGGAGGAAATTGATCGCCTTCTTCACTGACAGATGTGTCCGCATTTAATTACTTAGCTCCACAAGAACAATATAGTGTAAGTCTGATGTGGTTTTCAAGGGTATTCTATAATTTTCCCTTCCCTACCTATTCAGAATAGTGCTGTATTTTGAAACCTTCTTTTTTTTTAAAATTTATTCATCAACTGTGTTTGGTGCAAGACAGAGGTGGATTCCTACCAGTTCGCACCTATTCGATAGAACAGGTTCGTCAAATCTACTGAACCGGTTAGAAGAGGTTCCACCAGTGGACCCGGAAAGCAGGCCACACCTACAGAAGAGCTTCCAACATTTTTTGAAACCCACCACTGGTCCTTGGATATGATTATTCTACACTATCATGCTCATATTTATAAAACTCAGTGCCTCTGTGAAAGGTAAGGATGACTACTGCGTTTGTGGTGCAATCAGAACATTGCGTGTGTTGAAGTTGTTTTAATGCAAACCAAAGATGCCTTTTAAAAAACAAGTTTAATCATATTCTTATGCATGCCAGTGCTGTGTGTGAGGTAATTTAAGGTGGTTCTGACAAGTGTCGTCGACATCTTCATAACAGGTCACATGGGCGGCAAGCCACTCCCATCCAGTCACATGGGCAGCAAGCCACTCCCACCAGGTCACCTGGCCGGCAAGCCACTCCCACAAAGGAGGCCACACCCACAGAGTAGGTTCGAACAATTTTTGAAACCCACCACTGGTGCAAGACCTCTCAAGATCAGATTTTTCCTCTACATTTTGATTGGTAGAATCATTTTATTGTATGCAGATGACTCAGCCATTTCACCTATATTTTAATGAGCCAGAAAAAAGTGCCTCAGAAATCTTGCTTTTTGGTGGAGATAAACGCCTCATCACCAATCCTGATAACACAAAAGTAATTTTATTCTCTAAAATACCCAAATCACCCTTGGAAAATGGAAGTCACCAGAATTATTTAAACTAAGTCAGTCAAATATCCCAGCGTCTCTTTTTCTGCATCAACATCTTAAAAAGACCAACAAGAACTACCTTCTGGTGAGGATCATTTGTGAATCCCACTTTACAATTTGCTACTCACAATCCTAACAAACCTATGTTTATCATAATAAACATATCATGGAAGCAATTAGGATATATAAAGCAGTCATAAGTACTTGTTCCATATCGTAGTGTGTAGGCCTCCAAATGTTGTATAGTGGCTCTTCGAGAAATTGTTCAGTTCTTGGGTCTCTTTTATCTATGCCCTGTTTATGTAGCTAACAATTTATTGCAGCTGGAATTTGGCAAGATTTAAAAAAAAAAGCTCACACATGGCTTTGCCTCCAAAATACTAGATTACTTTGAGAATTATCTGGGCATTGATCCTTTGGAATAATGTAATATCTTTATGGATCACTGAGAGAAATTCAAATTTGATGTCCTGTAGCCTTTCCATTTATGAGCTTGAAAATCACCACCACCAAACTTAATTGAATTCAGTTACAATTATTCATCTCTAAATTGGCTGGCCAGGCCTGTACCATATTTCTTTAAGGCTTCTTAATGTTTTGTTCAGCTTTCTGTTTTATACAGCACAAGTGACAATTATTAATTTTAAATTTTTAGTAAAAATTGAAGTTAAACTACCCACTGACAACTACGTCAGAAAATGCTGCCTTGTTGATATTATAATTTAACGTCAACCTTTAAAAATGAATAAAAATATCCTCTGTTATCGCTGGCAGCTTCAACTCAATTACCTGCTTTGTATAATAGAATTTAAATCACAGGTTCTTCATTTGCATCAGTAGGTTTGCATTAGCAATCATATGTAGTATCCATTTGTTTATTTTACACTTATTTGTGATGTTTCTCTCTTATTTTATAGGCATGTAGAAATAAGACACATCTTATGTTTAAGTTCAAGTATATATTGTATATTAGATAATATTAATAAACAGATTGACAAGACTAGCTGGATGGAAGTCTTCTCAGTGCAAAACACATGAAAACCCACTTGGAGTTTGCAGAAAAGCACCTGAAGGACTCACAGACTGTGAAGAGCAAACTCTAAGTGGGCTTTCATGTGTTTTGCACTGAGGAGAGGCTTCCATTTAGCCACTCTTCCATAAAGCCCAGATTGGCTGATGGCTGCAGTGATGGTTGTCCCATCTGCATACAGGATCTCTGGAGCTCAATCAGAGAGACCATCAGGTTTTTGGTCACTTCATTGTCTAAGGCACTTCTCCCCCGATTGATCAGTTTGATCAGGTGACCAGCTCTTGGAAGAGTCCTGGTTGTACCAAATGTCTTCCATTTGAGAAGGTGTCATCATGATGTCCACTCTGCTCTTAGGAACCTTCAGTGCAGCAGAAATTTTATTGTAGCCATCCCCAGATCTGTGCCTTGCAACAATCCTGTCTCTGAGCTCTGCAAGCAATTTCTTTGACCTCGTGGCTTTTGCTCTGCTACAGTCAGAGGTGGGTTCCTACCAGTTCGCACTTATTCGGTAGAACCAGTTCGTCAAATCTACTGAACCGGTTAGAAGAGGTTCCACCAGTGGAAACTGGAAAGCCGGCCACACCTACAGAAGAGGTTCCAAATTTTCTTGAAACCCACCACTGGTCCTTGGATATGATTATTCTACCCTATCATGCTCATATTTATAAAACTCAGAGCCTCTGTGAAAGGTAAGGATGACTACTGCGTTTGTGGTGCAATCAGAACATTGCGTGTGTTGAAGTTGTTTTAACGCAAACCAAAGATGCCTTTTAAAAAACAAGTTGACATCCTATTCTTATGCATGCCAGTGCTGTGTGTGAGGTAATTTAAGGTGGTTCTGACAAGTGTCGTTGGCATCTTCATATCTGGTCACATGGGCGGCAGGCCACTCCCATTCAGTCACATGGGCAGCAAGCCACTCCCACAAAGGAGGCCACACCCACAGAGCAGGTTCGAACAATTTTTGAAACCCATCACTAGTATGTATGCATATGGGATGTGTAGGAATGAATAGTCACTTTGAAGTAAATTCCTCAAAATGACTGTTTCTGAAAGGGACAGAATGTTTAAAAGGTTAAAGGAACTCTCTGGAGGCCAGGACTGATTAGTGAGAATTGTTTGGATTCAACTTTCATGCTGGAGACTTTTCCACATTTGGTGTATCTCTACCATAATTTTGCTAAAGTGCCAATGCAAAAACTTGGGATGTTATTAGCTTCCTACCATCTGTTTGCTTAGGATAATCTTCCACTCTATGTTGACATCATTTTGATGACATTGGGTATTTTAGGCAGAAGGGAAGCCTTTGGGCAATGTAGGCTTTCATATAAGCGTGAATCCTGTATTATCACCACTTTAGATCATTCGGAAGCGATCATGACTTTCCTACTTTAACATTTTCATTCAATGCACGTATATCTCTCCAGTCATGTAAGCGGGGAGACAAACTGTATCATCTGAAATGTTTATGAGCTGAATGTTTTGGACAAAAAAAATGAATGAACATATAGACCGAATAGAAAGTATTCACTTTTGTCAATTTTGTTGCGCTGCAGCCTGATTCTACAGTGGTTGAAATTCATTTTTTTCCTCATTAATCTACATTCTGTACTCCATAATGACAAAATAAAAATAGAATTTTAGAAATGCCTGTAAATTTATTAAATAGAAAAGACTGAAATATTGCATTGGCATAAGTATTCAGACCCTTTGCAACAGCACATGCAATTTAGCTCTAGTGCTTTCCATTTCTCTTGATTGTTACTGACATGTTTCTATACCTTGAATGGAGTGACTTATGGTAAATTAAATTGATCGGACAAGATTTGGAAAGGCACACACCTCTCTATAGAAGGCATCTCAGCTGACAATGTGTACTGTAGCCAACCAAATTTTGGAACCTCTTCTGTAGGTGTGGCCTGCTTTCCGGGTCTACTGGTGGAACCTCTTCTAACGGGTTCGGTAGATTTGATGAACCGGTTCTACCGAACTGGTGCGAACTGGTAGGAACCCACCTCTGATACATACATACAAACACATGAATACAGAAATTGAATCACTATAAGCCATGATTTCAGGTGTTCCAAGTGCTGTTTTCCTAGTTGGGAAAACAGAAGAAGCTCAAAGCTGAGTCTGAAAGTCCTCAATCAAAGCAGGCTTGCCCAGAAGTGACAATTACCTCTTGAATCTCATGACATTCATGGATTGGGAGGCAGTGATATTATCTGTCTCCCCCCCAAAAAAACCTGTAGAAAAAAAAACTTCATAGCAAAATTGAGCTTGGCAGGTCCAACTGTGGATTTACAAACTGTGCGGGCCTATTTTAAACCGGTGATATCAAACATGTTTTTCACATTCACCTTGATTAAAGCAAAACACATTTTGTTAAGAAAACAGCTCTTACCATCTGAAAACTTCTGGTGGAATGAAACTCACACTGCATCATATCAAAGAAAATGGGAATCGTAGCTTTTCTCAGCTCAGTTTCGGGAATCAAAGTCATTTCTAACATGGGCCCCACCATCTCAGGAATGAACTTGATTTTATGCTGACCTGTTGGGAAAATAATAATAATAATAATAATTAGAAGCGAGCTGAAAATTGGAAAAACAAAGCTATGCATAGCCAATACTTGAAAAGTATTGAAGGCAAAGCTGACTAAAAGTTAACTTGGAACTGGTTAAGATCAGGAGCACTGAAAAAAGAAACAGAAGGCTTTATTTTGGCAGCTCAAGAACAAGCCTTAGCCACAAACTGCATGAAGGCAAAAATTCAACATGTTACCCCCAACAGCAAATGTCGCCTCTGTAATGAGAAAGACGAGACAGTCGACCACTTGATCAGTGGGTGCAGCAAAATTTCACAAACTGACTACCTACAACGCCATGACCGCGTTGCTAAGACCATTCACTGGAAATTGTGCCAAAAGTTTGGATTTGAGTACAGCAAAAACCACGGGGACATTAGGTTCAGAAGGTTTTAGAGAATGAGAAAGTCAAGAACTTGTGGGACTTCAGAATTCAGACTGACAGGCACTTGGCCCACAACACACCTGACATAACAATAGTTGAAAAGAAAAAAAGTTTGGTTCATTGACACTGCAATACCTGGAGATGCGCGAATTGAAGATAAACAGCCAGAAAAAATCACAAAGTACCGGGATTTGCAAATTGAAGTTGAGTGACTTCAAAAAATTTAACTCTGTGCCTATATTGACTATATATAAAGTAATTTTCCCACGGCACACCTTACACTATGTCACGGCACACTAGTGTGCCGCGGCACAGTGGTTGAAAAACACTGGTCTAGTGGGATATGGTTATTTCCAGTCTGATGTGCAAAATGAAAGATAGCTTTTGAAAGCCTGTGGACTTAAACAGGAATGGCCCTAAGTACTTTTATTTATTTACTAGACCACCTGCCACCCTTACTCATGCCTTAGTCATCTCCTGCTTGGATTTTTGCAATACATTCTACATGAGGCTGTTTTTGAAGACCACCTAAAAACTGCAGCTGGTCCAGGATATGCCTCAGGGCACCCAGAAAAGGTGGGTTCCTACCAGTTCGCAGCTATTCGGTAGAACCGGTTCGTCAAATCTACAGAACCGGTTAGAAGAGTTTCCACCAGTGGACCCGGAAAGCAGGCCACACCTACAGAAGAGGTTCCAAATTTTTTTGAAACCCACCACTGGTCCTTGGATATGATTATTCTACACTATCATGCTCCTATTTATAAAACTCAGTGCCTCTGTGAAAGGTAAGGATGACTACTGCGTTTGTGGTGCAATCAGAACATTGCGTGTGTTGAAGTTGTTTTAACGCAAACCAAAGATGCCTTTTAAAAAACAAGTTTACATCCTATTCTTATGCATGCCAGTGCTGTGTGTGAGGTCATTTAAGGTGGTTCTGACAAGTGTCGTCAGCATCTTCATATCCGGTCACATGGGCGGCAAGCCACTCCTATCCGGTGACATGGGCGGCAAGCCACTCCCACAAAGGAGGCCACACCCACAGAGTAGGTTTGAACAATTTTTGAAACCCACCACTGGTACCCAGGAAGCTTCTGGGTGCAATTCAAGGATTGATTCTTTTCCTGTGCACTGAGCAAAAATGGTAGATAGCAGCACTAAATGAATTAGTAGATAAAGAAATAGTCTTGGATTGATGTGGTATGGGATCTGTTTTCGTTTTTCTATTTCAGATCTTTTGTTTTCTTTTTTCTTTTTTTTAAATTGTATATCAGCCAGAGTCACATATTGTGAAAAGGCTGCTCATAAATATTGATGTAAATAAAAATGAATTATCAGCATTTTTTAGCTTTATTCCCCAGGTATGTTGAAATACCTTGACTACCAGTTTCCTACTTGGTAACCTGCAAGGCATAAAAAAACATCCTGCTTGGTTTAAGCATTAGATGGTGCATTTTCCCCATAAGTGCCTGTTTATCTAGTGCAGTGTTTCTCAACCTTGGCAACTTGAAGATGTCTGGACTTCAATTCCCAAAATTCCCCAGCCAGCATTCGCTGGCTGGGGAATTCTGGGAATTGAAGTCCAGTCATCTTCAAGTTGCCAAGGTTGAGAAACACTGATCTTAGTGGGAGTGGTGGAAAGTGGTCAAGTGTTGACTTGACAGATGTTGTCTTTTTGTTTAGTTATAAGAACCTTTGGGATAAACAAAAACTTAATTTTGATCTAGTCTGGTCCTGTTGTGCAATGTGTTAGAATTTTTAAGAATTATTTTTATTTGGTTATTAAATGTGTGTGCCACCTGATTACGGACAGCTCCCAAACATAATTTTAAACATATTTTAAGTTTTTAACGAATCATTCCATTGCTTTTATTTTATTGTATTATTGTGTTCGATGATACTTGTGTTGAAGTATTTTGCTTGTGAAGAAAAAAAAAAGATGGTTAGGAACAGTGTGGATAGATAAATAAATCCATCACACCTACACACAACTATACACATTGTAAATATGCCTATTGGCCTTAGTTATGAGGGACTAGAAAATCCAAAAATCATGTTGGAGTAGAGTTCTTATATATAGTCCTTAGGCACAGTCATTCAATTTTGACAATAAGATAAACTCCTCCTTGTCTTTTACTGTACTCTCTTGTCTGTTCATAACACTGTACCTTATTAATCTTGGACATGTTCAGATGACATATACTGTTAAGCTTCAAGGCTACATAGATACCACCATTCAATAATTTGCACTAAGAATTATATACAGTCAATGCTAGACTATTCCTCTATTCCCAGAAGTCAGGCACAGCCTAAAAACAACAAATTTTATATTCACATTCCTCCTACACACTTAAAAAAGAAAGTGACAGGCACAGCAGCAAATTTAACAGTCAATCTTCTGCAACCAGCAGTAATATCCAATTACTTATAGTGGCTGTGAATTTTAAATTTCTTCCAGAATGTCTTTTTCCAACTTACTAATTATAAGTTTGACAGTTTTAAGGCAGAGAAATTGTAGTTCAAATGTCAATAATTAGTTCATGTTACTCTTTCATCGATTACTTTATTAGGATTATTCAACTGTCTTTCCGTGACTATTGAAAATAGCGATACTGCCTTTGTCTGAAAAATAGATTTATGTAATATCATCAACTTGATATTATGTCAGGTCAACATTTTGGAAACTGAAGTTCTGGCGTGAGCGATTGTGGGTGCACCAAGGTACACCCACGTTACACCTATCCTCCGCGAGCTGCACTGGCTACCTATTAGTCTCTGAATCCGCTTCAAGGTGCTGGTCGCTACCTATAAAGCCCTACATGGCATCGGACCTGGGTACCTGAGAGACCGTCTCCTACCGATTACCTCTCTCAGACCAATTAGATCGCACAGGTTGGGTCCCCTCCGGATTCCATCTGCCAGCCAATGTCAGCTGGTGACTCCCCGGGGGAGAGCCTTCTCTGTTGCAGCTCTGGCCCTTTGGAACGAGCTCCCTGTTGAGATCCGGATCCTTACTACCCTCCCGGCCTTCCGCAAAGCCACCAAGTCCTGGCTGTTCCAGCAGGCTGGGGGGAGCTGGGAAGCATCTACCTCCATAGAAATTGTGAATGTTGGTTTTGTTTTTAATATGTTGTCTTTGTCTTGTTCCCCCCTTTTCCCTTGTCTTTTGTAAGCCGCCCGGAGTCCTCCGGGAGTGGGCGGCATACAAGACAAATAAATAAATAAAATAAATAAATAAGAAGAGTAATAATCTATACAAAATTAAGCTACAAACCCATGAGAGCATAATAGACCTACAGATGATGTTACCAGACATTTGATGACTGGGTGCAGAAATAATGTCATGCTCTCTTCTAGAAAAAGAGAAAACATGAAAGATAAATTCATATGGTCTTATTGAAAGAAGAGCCGAGGTGGCACAGTGGGTAGAGTGCAGTACACCAGCCACTTCAGCTGACTGCTGGTTGCAGTTCGGCGGTTCAAATCTCACCGGCTCAAGGTTGACTCAGCCTTCCATCCTTCCGAGGTGGGTAAAATGAGGACCCAGACTGTGGGGGCGATATGCTGACTCTGTAAACCGCTTAGAGAGGGCTGAAAGCCCTATGAAGCGGTATATAAGTCTAACTGCTATTGCTATTGCTAAATCAGTGATGAATGAAACCGCTAATGTTTGCAAATAAAAATATCCATAAACTGTGCCATGTATGTACGTGTTTTTTCATATGCAATATCTTTTACCGCTTGTCTTATAACAATGACTGTGGATGCTGTACAAGAATTAAAACCAAAATAATAAGAATCCAAATAACAATTGTTCAAAATCACAAAAAAAATAATCTGATTCCAATTTAAAATACCAATAGCAGCTGAGCTCATTTAACCTTTCAGCACTCAAACAGGGCATGTTCTTCATAAAAGGTAATGCTGGAGATAAACTTTGTGAAGGGCAATAGTCTTACAATGAATTAGAGAGATTGCCTTTGAAAAATGCCAAGCTGAAGTGAGAGGAAGGACATTTACAAAACCCTGCACTGTTCTGCCAAAGGAAGGTTCCTGAACAAAACCGAAGAGAAATTATTACAGAGAAGAGAAGCCATCTGAAACCCCAGACATCCCAAATTCAGTATTAACTGACATAATATAATTAAAAAGGAATGAATGACATTAAAATCCTGCTGTATTCTGCACTTCAAGTAAATCATAGAGCAATTACAGAACTCCTGCTTAGATTCCTCCAGTGCAGCTTAGAGAGGTTCAGCATTTTGAATAACTAAAAGCTTATAATTGGATGAAACCTCAAATATAAATTCATACAATCCAAATCAGGAAATCCTGACAGCTTACCAACTAGACTTTTTTAAAAACTCTGGCAAATGAGAACTCAAAACGTGTTGTTCCATAAATTAATAACTTGCACTATAAGGAAGTGGTCCTTCCTTCCTTCCTTCCTTCCTTCCTTCCTTCCTTCCTTCCTTCCTTCCTTCCTTCCTTCCTTCCCTCCCTCCCTCCCTCCCTCCCTCCCTCCCTAATCTCAATCCTATTTTCTTTTTCCCCAATTCCTGAACTCTTTGGGAACTTTCCAAAGAGGCAATTGGAGGAGATTGCCTTCTTGGTGGTAGCTCCGACCCTATGGAACGATCTCCCCGTGGAGATTCGTACCCTCACCACCCTCCAGACCTTCCGCACAGCCCTCAGAATCTGGCTATCCCGTCAGGCCTGGGGCTAAGACTGTAACCCGCCCGAATGGTATGAATGTTGTGTTTTTTAATTATGTATTGTCTTATATGTTAAAAAGTTTGTCTCCCCCTCCCTCTTGGATTGTGAGCCGCCCTGAGTCCCCCCAGGGAAAAGGGCGGCATATAAATAAACTTCTATCTATCTATCTATCTATCTATCTATCTATCTATCTATCTATCTATCTATCTATCTATCTATCTATCTATCATCTATCTATCTATCTATCTATCATCTATCTATCTATCATCTATCTATCTATCTATCTATCTATCTATCTATCTATCTATCTATCTATCTATCTATCTATCTACCTACCTACCTACCTACCTACCTACCTACCTACCTACCTACCTACCTATCATCTATCTATCTATCTATCTATCTATCTATCATCTATCTATCTATCTATCTATCTATCTATCTATCTATCTATCTATCTATCTATCTATCATCTATCTATCTATCTATCTATCATCTATCTATCTATCATCTATCTATCTATCTATCTATCTATCTATCTATCTATCTATCTATCTATCTATCTACCTACCTACCTACCTACCTACCTACCTACCTACCTACCTACCTATCATCTATCTATCTATCTATCTATCTATCTATCTATCTATCATCTATCTATCTATCTATCTATCTATCTATCTATCTATCTATCTATCTATCTATCATCTATCTATCTATCTATCTATCTATCTATCTATCTATCTATCTATCTATCTATCTATCTATCTATCTATTAGTCTGGTGACTGCTTGGACAACTTCCTGCAGTTTTTTTTAGCAGAATTGTGAGAAGTAATGTGCATTTGCCTTTTACTTAGGGTTTAAGAGAGTGACTGGCCCAAAAATTATCCAGTTGGCTTCATGTCTAAGGCAGGATAAGAACTCAGGGTCTCCTGATTTCTAGCTGAGAGCTTTAACCAAACTGTTCTCAGGTTCGCATCATAAATTTCATTAATTATATAACAGCTGTTATATAACAAACTTAAAGATGTCTATCATATTTTATTTTAAAATCATGTACAGTAAGTATATCTAACACCTAACAAAAAAGCCAAGGTGTATCCCACTCTTCAAAAATCAGAGGAAAAAAAAGCAGCTATCAATTGTCAGCTTTTTAGTTCGAGTTTGAGTTCAATTTTATTTATAGGCCGCCCAATCCCGAAGGACTCCGGGCGGCTTACAACGAGGGGAAAAAGAAAAGCAATAAAAGAAAATAAGAATAAAAAATAGACACAGATACATTCGTTTCGGTCGGAGGTGGACCTCAACAATGAGGTCAACAGCCCCAGGCCTGCCGGAATAGCCAGGTCTTGACAGCTTTTCTGAAGGCCATGAGAGTGGGCGAGGTCCGGATTTCTGGAGGTAATTCGTTCCAAAGGGTCGGAGCAGCCACAGAGAAGGCTCTCCTCCGGGAAGCCACCAGTCAACATTGTCTGGCTGACGGCATCTGAAGGAGGCCCACCCTGTGGGATCTTACCATCTTATAAGATATTTAGGAATATCTTATAAGAGTGACTGAATGTATAATTGAACAATCTACTTCATGTCCATTCATCTGCTTCAGGACATGCCCACACTTTCCTCTTTCCAAGGTACTGTACTTTTCCTCATTTGTGAACATTCGCAAACCTCCCCCATATATATTTTTGTGTGTTTCTTATTGTTTACTTATGTGAACCTGATCTCCTGAACAGTTCGATTTATACAATCAAAAGATTTCACTCTAAGCAATGTACTTATCATCTAGATCAGTGGTAGTCAACCTGGTCCCTACCGCCCACTAGTGGGCATTCCAGCTTTCATGGTGGGCGGTAGGGTTTTGCTGTAACTCTGCTTTGTAAATTTTATAAAGTAAAGTTACTTCCCTACTTTATAAATCACCTTTACTGTGGAACCGGTGGGCGGTTAGAAAATTTTACTACAAAAGTGGGCGGTAGGTATAAAAAGGTTGGCTACCCCTGATCTAGATAAAAGGTAATCGGTAACAACGAATAGCATCAGCATAGGAATAGTTGCAGAGAGCCGAGGTGGCGCAGTGGTTAGGGTGCAGTACTGCAAGCCACTTCAGCTGACTGTTATCTGCAGTTCAGCGGTTCTAATCTCACCGGCTCAAGGTTGACTCAGCCTTCCATCCTTCCGAGGTGGGTGAAATGAGGACCCAGACTGTGGGGGCGATATGCTGACTCTGTAAACCGCTTAGAGAGGGCTGAAAGCCCTATGAAGCGGTATATAAGTCTAACTGCTATTGCTATTGCTATTGCTATTGCAGTAGATTTCTAGGAAAATTACCTAAAAGGTTTTGTGATTTGTAATTTATGGTTTCTAGATCAGAGTTCATATAAGGCTGTTTCAATTGTTTAATACTATGTACTCTATTTTGCTTTATTCTTGATTCAATCTATTATCACACTGGTAAAGAAAATAAGTTTGTGAAGGGGCAATGTCTACTGTTATTTTCTTTACCACATAACTGTTCTAGCAAATTGTATTTCTAACATAGAATTACTATTATATTAATTTTCTTTCTTATTACATGCAATTATCAGGAGATATATTAGAATATTGACTGCTTTATTACACTGAACATTCTACAACACTGGCTAACAATTATTCATAAAATTGGTATTTTAAATTCAACACTTTTACACTGTGGTACTTTAAAAATATAATAGATGAGATTCAACCAACATTTAGGTGAATGTCAATTTAAAAAGCAAATAGTTGCATTTACAATATCTTTAGAGATTTTCAGATATTTCAATCTACAATATTTGCACTGACATCTGATGAACAATTGTCCTGATCTGATGTTTTATTACTTAATAAAGCAAAAATTATAAGAAAATGGCCACAATAAAAGTGCAAAAAAATGACTAAATATTTTAAATATATTATAAACTTTTATTAAAATACAATGATTTGTTTTTTTTTTTCATCTTTTACTATTTCAAAATTGCTCCATAGATCAATTTTAGCTTTAATCATATGTTTCTATGGATCACTGCATTATATGTTATGAATAATCATTTCTGGAGAAGTATCAATGCTATGTATTACAGCAAATGTACAAAAAATGTGCAGATTTAATAAGATATAACTGTAGTCCAGAATTCACAATCAGATTAAAGAAAGTATTTCCCTAAATTGTAGAAACTATCAATCTCTTGGCAGACCATTTCAACAGGAAAAAAAAAGGCTCTCTATGGGTTTAATAAGATTTATTGAAGAGAATAAACTGAAGTTACAAAAATCTGAACCTGGACAGCTTTCACTTTTAGAGTTCCATTTATCTCTCAGCTAGTTAAAGTGGAAACTTTTTCAGTGTATTAACAGTTGTGTGTGAAGCCTCCAGGGGGGACATCCTCTTAAATGATAAGAGAGGAATGTCCAGGGGCCAGATAGTTCTCCATGTATTTTGGGCTACAAATTCCACAATCTACACTACTCTGGCTGATAGGAGCTGTATTTCAAACTATCTACAAGAAACCATGTTGCCTACTTCTGTACAAGATTTGTTGTTGTTCTAGAGATACATTCAGTTATAAAAAAAAGTATACTCCAGGTAGTGAGTTAAAAAAAATAAAGAACATTATAAGAAAAAATGTATTAGCCTTTTCACCAAAATCTATAAAGCAATTTAAATATTGTTTCCTTAAAGTACTATGTGCTTTCTATAATATTTATAAGTGGTATGGTCATTCACTAGACCAGGGCCTCAAGGCCCGCAAGCCGCAAATTCAAGGCCCGCAAGCCGGATCTGGTCTGCGGGGTGCTTAAATCTGATCTGTGGGGGTGACCTGGAAATAGCAAAAGACTGGCCCATGTTGCCTCTGCTGGTTGAAAATGGGCCGTAGGGGGGCTGTTTTTAGCTAGCAGAGTGCTACAGGAGGCCATGGAGGGCAAAAATAGTGCGTGGGAGCCACGTACAGCCCCCCCACACCGTTTTGGCCAGCAGGGTGCTGCAGGAGGCATCTGTCGCATCTCATCCTGCCAGCCCGTGGAGGACAACTACAAAGCTGATCTGGCCCTCAAAGAAATCCAGTTTGACGCCCCTGCACTAGACGTAAAGATACCAATGAATTTGAAGCAACAAAGTTGCAGTAAATTAAAAAAAAACCAGTTATATATTTCAAATACTTAAAAACAAAGCCAATCTCCTACTTTCAAAAAAACCTGTTCATCCTATATACTAATGAATAAATTTCAGGAAAGGTAATTCCTGAAATTAGTTAGTTTATACCCATTAACTAATATGTCACCTCAAAAATATCTGTCAATGGCTTTGCCGCACAAGCCATAACAATAAAAAGCATTTTGTATGTATATTTACTATATGACAACTACATCATTACAGAGTGATACAGAAATAAATATATAATTATATGTCCACAAATTTTACAAATCAGGCATAAATTCACACATGCAGTATACCTAAAGATCAAATATTGGGATTCTTACCCAGATTATACCACATATCCCGAATCTCAAAACCAATTTGTCTTCTCATATCACCATACCTAGAGAAAGTACACATTTTTATTAAAATTATTTTAATACTTTTAATTGAAATTCTTTAATACTTTTAATAGTTTTGATAGGGGCTAAGTCCCTATCAAAACAAGTAGCATTTAGATCTACATTTCATTTTATAACTTTGAATAATGGCAGCTTTTTCAATATGTTAAGTAATATTTTCCTTGTTAACAACGGGAAAAATGTAAGCAAACAATACATTGACATTCATAAGCCATACAGAAAGAAAATGATTTAAATAATAAATAAAAACAATTCTAAATTCATGCATCCTAGCTCCTACTTTAACATCTGTATTTCACAACTTTTCTTAAAGGGAAAAAGAATCCCAGTGGGTATTATTTTTTCTGTAAACATTTCACCTGTGGGATTTTTACTAGCATATTGCTTAACTGTCCCTTGTGAATCTAAGGTGGCAGTGTAGATTAATGAAAGTATTTTTCATTTCTCAGTCTCCGATATCAGAATAAAACAAATTCGGTACCCTTAGGAATATTTTATGTTTAGCTTATTTTAACACATATGGAATGTAGAAAATGACAAATGATAAATAGCAGGAATCAAGAACATCCAACCACATTAATTATAAAGTATTTTTTTCAAAACAATCATGACACCTGCTGAGATAGTAAAATTAAAATGTACAGTGTGGTGTCTGGAAAGCTATCAGAAAATAAACAAAAATAGAATATCATTTTATTAGAGGTTGCATTTTTTAGAAAAAAGATGGATATACAATGGCACTTAAAAGTTTGTAAGCCTTTTTGAAAGTTCAATATTTCTGCATACATATAATCTAAAGTCTGGTAAATTCTCTCCCCAAGTCTTAAAACCAGATAAAGAGAACCCAATTAAACAGATAAGTAAAAATATAGTTGCTCAATTATTTAGTGAGGAAAGTTACATATTTCCGTAGGGCAAAATTATATGAACCTCCAGGACTATAATTTATATGGAAGGGAAATTAGATTTAGGTGAACCCTGAACACAGCAAGTTCAATATGAGCCAAGGTGGCGCAGTGGTTAGGATGCATACTGCAGGCCACTTCAGCTGATTGCTATCTGCAGTTCAGCGGTTCAAATCTCACCGGCTCAAGGTTGACTCAGCCTTCCATCCTTCCGAGGTGGGTGAAATGAGGACCCGGATTGTTGTTGGGGGCAATATGCTGACTCTGTAAACCGCTTAGAGAGGACTGAAAGCCCTATGAAGCGGTATATAAGTCTAACTGCTATTGCTATACCGATGACAACTAGAGCATTCGTTCTTAAACTACGTGTAATTATGCCAAAGGGACAATCTGGGCATAGCCTGTGGGTAAGGGAGCAGTTTGTAATGGCTAGTTTGAGAATCTGGGATCTAGTTTGGAACATTGCCCAAACATTGGTGTAAAACAACTAAACCTGGTTTGTTGGGAAAATGACATTTGAACATGTAAAAAATAATTTGGGACAAACAGTTTCAAAATATAGATCTCAAGTTTCAGATGAGTAACAGTAACGAGTAAGGTTTGAAAAATTGCACGATGGTTTTTAAAATGTTTTGGGAATCACTAGAAAATGAAAAGTTGATGATGTCTCCTAGAAGCTATCTATGCTTCTGGGGAAATAATATTGTAAATATGGTAGTGAGATCATTAGTAAAAATACTGATGAAAAACAACTGAAAAACAACAGGTAAATCATAAAATTGTCGAAAGTGCCTTTTCCCATTAATTTAGGGACATTTAATTTAATTTCCTGAGCTCAAAATTCAGAATGAAAATAGTCTATCATAAGATATCATGGTATTTATAAATTGCAGAAACCCTCTGTGGGGAGGAGACAAGAGAGAGTGATCCAGAAACCACCAGTGAGTTGTTCCGGGATGCACGCCGTCGAAGGGCTACTCGGCGCCAGGAAAAACTATGTAATTACAGGAGGTAATTACGCTCAGCTGATGCTCATTAAACTCATCATTTACATGAAATCTCTAAATAAGATCACTCAGCATATTGTTATCTGCAGCAAATGATTTGTATCTTAGAGCTTATGCATTCTCTACATGTATTCTCTAAACCCTTTGTATTAATATGAAGTATATGTCATGTCTCTTTTTTAGGTAATTTAACCACTAGTGGAGTAGGAAAACATTGTTGTTGATAACAATGACTAAGCAAGATAATTATACTGAATTAATGAAAAACAAAACGAATTATATTCTAGGCCTAATAGCATACCTATTTTACTTTAATTGTGGTTTTCTTTAAAAAAAAATAGCATGGTAGCCTCTATTTGTCAAACCAGAAAGTTAACGCATAACAGGTCGGTTTTTGCACTGATTGTTGGGTTCTGGGTTTAATTCAAAGTGCTGGTTATCCCCTGCAAAGTCCTAGCACTGGGTTATATCGGGATTCATTTTGTTTTGACAAACATTCTCTATGATTGTCCCAAACAGTGACACTCCTCCTTTGCTTCTGATAATCTGGAAACTCTAGGATCTCTTCTTTTTAAACACACACTTGAATTGAGAATGAGTTAGTGTTGTGGCCTGACAGGAGTCGTTGGAGCTGCCACCAGACTCCGAGAGTGAGGGGCCTTATGAGTCGGCCCTGGAGGACCCTGGACAGGGTTCCGACTCCGAGCAGGGCGCAGAGAGACTGGTTGGCCACCAGGTGGCGCCTGAGCCTTGAATCAGTGGGGAGGAGACAAGAGAGAGTGATCCAGAAACCACCTGTGAGTTGTTCCGGGATGCACGCCGTCGAAGGGCTACTCGGCGTCAGGAAAAACTACGTAATTACAGGAGGTAATTACGCTCAGCTGATGCTCATTAAACTCCTCTCCAGATTATAAAAGAGACTGCTTGTGCCACGCCCTTCTTGCAGAAGTCAACGTTAGGGACTAACAAGAAACAAACTTGGCAGGCTGGATTGCTGCCAGAGTTTGTTTGCATTGCTGCCAAGGTTTGTAGGACTTGTTGCCAAAGTGCTTCTCTCTTTGTTTATTTGGCTTTCAGCCAACGAGAGTCTGGACTGATTAAAAAACATTCTCATTTACGTTTGTCTTGGCTTTCATTCCTGGACGGAGGAGGGGGGGTCAGAACAGTTAGTAACCATTTTACTTATGGCATGGTGGTTCAAAAGGGATACTCCCCGGAGCCCCTATTTGAGGAAGGAAGGCAGATCAGAAATGTTGATAAATAAAATTTTAAAATCTCCTTTTTTACAACCTTGTACTCCCTTAATTCAGGCTGGAGTTGGATGACTGGCTGGAGTTCTATGTTTATTGGCCTTCCTGATGCCACATGGAGTTCACAGCAAATATTTTTTGTGTCCTAGGAGAGAAATATCTGCCCGTCTAGGATTGAACTCACAACCTTCTGAGTGGGATGTGAATATCTTCATCACTAGGCCATCAATAGGTAGGTAGGCAGACAGATGATAGATCTGTCAATTAGAGCTAATAAAATTCCTCATTTGGATTTTAATAACTTTGATTTTATGTTTCAAGTATTTATTTCTACACCTCAATTGATATTATAAAGATTAATAATGTTAAAACCCATATTTTATACAAACATAATCTAAAACATTTCCTATAAAACACCTTGTCTTTTTATGCTTAGAAGAGAAAAAAATCAAAATAAAACTTTGAATTTTAAGTTTAGCTCAATAAGATCATTTGATATTGAATATAGTGATGATTTAAATCACAATGATATAGTATAGGTATTTTATCCATAAGCATATATAAATGTTGCTTTAACCACAGGCTTTAATTGATTTCCATACAATTAACTTTCTTAATTCATTGCTTTAAATATCTCCTTTTAATACCTTTTTATTCTTAGTTGCCACTATAATCACTTGCAAATACCCAATTATTTATCAAATAATCACTCGTTTATCACTTTCAAACAAATAACCACTTATTTATTTATTTAGGAATTGTGTGTCGCCTCATTATCCCGGTCTTCCTTAATTCCTCTATTGTACTGGAAATGTTTATTTTTAAAAAAAATCTGTGTGGAAGTTTATATAATCCAAATGCAACAATTTGAAGAAGGTAATTAGGATGCTATAAACAATTCAAATTAAACCAAATAATTTGTTCTGTTTGATTTTGGAAGTCAACACTGCAATCTAGATAATTTGCATTTTATGGTATGAGCTTGACTTAAACTAATTCAGGTCAAATACATGGATCATGACCCTGAACTTGAACCAGAAACATAGGAAGCAACCTCAATCAGAACTAAACCAGGACAAGAAAAGCATTTTAATTTTCAAACTGAATCAAGCCGCATTTTCTCAGCTACAAGCACTTTCTGTGCATGTTCTCCTTGCTGTAGAGTACTGAGTAATTTATGGGCCTGCTTTTATTTTTATGCACACATAAAAACACACCTGCCAACTGTTCCCAATTGGCTGGGAAAGTCAGGGCAGTAGGAATCATTCTGTTTGAAAAAGTCATCAAAAGAAATCCAGACATGGCAACAGAGAGGACAGCGCATAGCAACAGAGAGGACGGGAAGTGCACTCAAGAGCCAAATTTGTTGGACTCCGTGGCACAATGATGAAACACGGACTTCCTTATTGTAAGTCTCTAGGCAGAGAGAAAGGAATTGGAAGCAACCAACTGGGGTACTTTGAGGCCCTTGATACAGAGATGCTAGTTTTGCTATAATATTAATCATGTAAGATCAGCTGCTGTAACTGGCATGTTTATATTATATTAAGAACAGTAGTTCAGGGATTTTTATTTTTAATGAACACATAGATCTTGTTAGAAGAATAAGGCCTAAATTAAGAAATTACAATAACAGGAAGAAAATATAGCAATTAATGCTCTACCAGTAAAAACCAGATATAGCAATGTATATTAGCCTATGATTATAAGGTGGCTGAATATGTCAATTTAAGCATTTTTATTTATCAAATTTTTAAATTGTACCTGTCCCTCACATTTGCACTTTAGGTGATGTACAAATAAATAGTTAAACCATTTAAAAATTGTATAAAATTTTAAAAGAATCAAGTGATGTTAAAAATGAATTAAAAGGTGATGGCAGAGCTTTTAGGGCAATAACTTACTCTATGGTTGCGTGTTTCTCCATGCACCCCAAGCAAGGTTGTAGAGTGGGAGCCTACCTCACCTCCAGGAAGAGAATGTCCACAGAGACAATTCCATTTCCAATAGGATTTTGTGAATGCAAAGATCTTTGGTATAGCAAGATCTATATTCACGTGACCCGTCAAAACCGCGGTCGACAAAACCGCGCTCGACGAAAGCACGTACCTGACGTCATCAGCAGCGCGATGAAAAAAATTAAAAAATAAATTAAATTAAAATTAAATTAAAGCAAGCCGATTCACATAAAGGTAAGGGTTAGGTTTAGGTTTAGGGTTAGGTTAAGGGTTAGGGTTAGGTTTAGGGTTACGTTAAGCGTTAGGGTTAGGTTTAGCCTTAGGTTAAGGGTTACCGTTAGGTTTAGCGTTAGGTTACGGGTTAGGGTTAGGGTTAGGGTTAGGGTTAGGTTTAGGGTTAGGTTTAGGGTTAGGTTTGGGGGGGTTAGGGTAAGGTTTTAGCTTTAATTTTAAATTTACCGCTCACAGCGCGATGTTTTCGTCGCGCTGTGATGACGTCACGTACGCGCTTTTGTCGAGCACGCTTTTGTCTACCGCGGTTTTGTGGTGGAACCCTATATTCATACTGTGTTGCATATTATTGGAAATTGCATATTGTTTCCCTTCCTCTGTCTGTTCCCCTTCTCTTCGTAGATTTTATCCATGTTTAATCCATTCTTTCAGTCCAGCTCTCGCAATCCTACATCCTCTCAAATTGTTATTCTTGGAAAAATAGGAGGAAATATGTGCTTCACTGAATTATTCGAAATAAAGCTGAAATGAGATTAGATAGATGATAGATAGGCAGACAGACTGACTAACTGACTGGTTTTTGGATCCAAACAATTCTGTCACTAATAGAGCACCAAAATTGTTAAATAAAGAGATGTTTATGAATTTGCAGATAGCAAACAGCTTGTAGCATATAAGTATATGCTTGTAACAGTAACCGTTTTTATAATAGTGATGCCAATTTTCCCTCATCAGAGATACGAACATACTGTAGAGATACATGTTTGTATAATGTCTTGTTCATAATTGAATATGTCAATTTAAGCATTGGTGTTTAGTGTTGGAACAAACTAGAAGAAAGGATCCTGACTTCCTGAGAGGATAAAATATATTGACTCTATTTATTTAAGCATTTATTACATTTATATGTCACCCATATCATTGACAAGTGACTCTGGACAGAAATTTGAAGGGACGTCACTGTCAAATCCCACCATGATTAGAGTTCTCCTACTCAGCACTTCCGTGCATTTCATCTTGATTTCTAATTCAGTAAGCAATTCAACTAGAATTTGCCACTTTGAATAAAAATAGCGATACGTTATATGGTGTTCTTAGAAATTATTAAGAATCGAATGCATCTTGTATTCAAAACCAGAAATAATTTTTAGCTTCTGTGTCAGAGGTGGGTTCCTATCAGTTCGCACCTATTCGGTAGAACCGGTTCATCAAATCTACCGAACCGGTTAGAAGAGGTTCCACCAGTGGACCCGGAAAGCAGGCCACACCTACAGAAGAGGTTCCAAACTTTTTTGAAACCCACCACTGGTCCTTGGATATGATTATTCTACACTATCATGCTCATATTTATAAAACTCAGTGCCTCTGTGAAAGGTAAGGATGACTCCTGCATTTGTGGTGCAATCAGAACATTGCGTGTGTTGAAGTTGTTTTAACGCAAACCAAAGATGCCTTTTAAAAAACAAGTTGACATCCTATTCTTATGCATGCCAGTGCTGTGTGTGAGGTAATTTAAGGTGGTTCTGACAAGTGTCGTCGGCATCTTCATATCCGGTCACATGGGCGGCAAGCCACTCCCATCCGGTCACATGGGCGGCAAGCCACTCCCACAAAGGAGGCCACATCCACAGAGTAGGTTCGAACAATTTTTGAAACCCACCACTGTTCTGTGTGTTTACTTTTCTCGCTTGTTACTTAGTAAAATTTTGATTAAAGATATGTGGTAAAATATACTGAGGAAATTTCCTATGTTTAGAAAAGAAATGAAGGAAAAACAGCATACTGACAGCTGAGCATCAACTCCCTGAAGCTGTCATCTTAGCAACTGGCAGGAAATGAAGGTTAACATCTGTGATTGAATGCCTAGGAGAGTTCTCTAAATAAAACAGGTACTGGATACAAGGATAAGTACTCTGAATGTCCTGCTATATTCTAGGTTCGGGTAGGTTAATGAGAAAAGTGGTAAGAGTTTATTTGTACCAGTGTCTCTTATCCAGAAGAGTATTGTATTTTTAATCTATCTAAGTATGCTAATCATAAGACTTGTTAATTTTAAAATAGTATGTAATTTTCAAAATTATATATTTACCTTTTACTCCAGTGGTGGGTTTCAAAAATTGTTGGAACCTACTCTGTGGGTGTGGCCTCCTTTGTGGGAGTGGCTTGCCACCCATGTGACCAGATGGGAGTGGCTTGCCGCCCATGTGACCGGATATGAAATTATGAATTAGTACTTAGGTTGGTCCAAGTAGCTATTCAGAAACTCTAGCATTGAAGCATGCAAGTCTTAAAGCTGTCAAGTTACAAGATCCTCGCCAGTGGTGGGTTTCAAAACATTTTGGACCCTCTTCTGTAGGTGTGGCCTGCTTTCCGGGTCCACTGGTGGAACCTCTTCTAACCGGTTCGGTAGATTTGACGAACCGGTTCTACCGAATAGGTGCGAACTGGTAGGAACCCATCTCTGTTTTACTCAAACAAAAGCATAAGCATATATTCTCACATTCTACAGGTCATTTAGACATACTGTACACGCTTGCATTTTCTTGATCCAATCTTCAGAAATCAAGAACAGAGCTAGAAACACCAAAACCAGTTACTTGCTTAGCATGTGACTGTCCATTCATCTTTCTGAATGTCTGTCTATTTATTTTGTGCAATATGTATAAAGACATGAATGTAGAACACAGGAGAGACATAGGGAGGATTGTTCTCAAAGAGTTTTGCTTATGTGGAATGTGGAAACATAGCAAAATTGAAGCCTCTGGAAAGGGTCAATTCATTCTCTCTCAAAAAAAGATTGTTCCCATGAGAATCGCTTGAGGTAATGGAAGTCAAATAAAAACATGCCAGGAAAATTTACCAGACCAAGCTGCGGCTTGCCAAGGCTTGTTATAAAGTGTGACAGTGAAAGGGGAAGTTGTGTTTTGAAGCCATCAAATCAAATGAGGTACTTTACACAGTGGGCTTCCTGCTTCAAATTTTCTGGAACCGAAATACTGGTTCGCTAAAATCTGAGCTTCATAAATGTGTGAACAAGTGAAGCTTTTAATGCAGAAAGTAACCAACAGAATTGTAAGCCTGAATTTGTTTCTACACAGCCTGAGTTTTCGGATCAACAAAAACAAATAGTGATTGTGGTGTTACAAAGGCCTTTGCTACATCATTCCATTTAATAACCGCACTGTTTTAAGCTTACGGGAAGACAGCCTCCATCATAGAAAATACTAGTTCAGTTCCACTTATTAATATCTCATTAGATTTTTATCTTTCTAAAGCTGTAACGAGCGGCATCAATAAGTCAATATGGAAGTTTGTAATGAATTATGAACAAGACTTTATACAAACATGTATCTCTACAGAATGTCCGTATCTCTGATGAGGGCAAATTGGCATCACTATTATAAAAACGGTTACTGCTACAAGCATATACTTATATGCTACAAGCCGTTTGCTATCTGCAAATTCATAAACATCTCTTTATTTAACAATTTTGGTGCTCTATTAGTGACAGAATTATTGTTTGGATCCAAAAACCAGTCAGTCAGTCAGTCAGTCAGTCAGTCAGTCAGTCAGTCAGTCAGTCAGTCAGTCAGTCAGTCAGTCAGTCAGTCAGTCAGTCTGTCTGTCTGTCTGTCTGTCTGTCTATCTATCTATCTATCTATCTATCTATCTATCTATCATCTATCTAATCTCATTTCAGCTTTATTTTGAATAATTCAGTGAAGCACATATCTCCTCCTATTTTTCCAAGAATAACAATTCTGAGAGGATGTAGGATTGCGAGAGCTGGACTGAAAGAATGGATTAAACAGGGATAAAATCTACGAAGAGAAGAGGAACAGAGAGGAGAAGGGAAACAATATGCAATTTCCAATAATATGCAACACAGTATGAATATAGATCTTGCTATATCAAAGATCTTGGCATTCCCAAAATCCTATTGGAAATGGAATTGTCTCTGTGGACATTCTCTTCCTGGAGGTGAAGTAGGCTCCCATTCTACAACCTTGCTTGGGGCGCATGGAGAAGCACGCAACCATAGAGTAGGTTATTGCCCTAAAAGCTCTGCCATCACCTTTTAATTCATTTTTAACATCACTTGATTCTTTTAAAATTTTATACAATTTTTCAATGGTTTAACTATTTATTTGTACATCACCTAAAGTGCAAATGTGAAGGAGAGGAACAATTTAAAAATTTTATAAATAAAAATAAATAAATATTTACATTCAGGGCACTGTAATGCATATGAGTTTTAAAATTGTGAAATTTTAAATAAAATCTGTAAATACTCCTCTAAGGCTATAAAAAGCAAAGGCATAACAAATGTCTGAGATTTATTTATCGAATTCACATTAAAATTAATCTCAAAAGTAGCTGTAAGAACTTTTATTATATATTTTTGTTGCAAGTTTTACAAAGAACATTAAAAACTAATACAAACTAATAAAGAGTAAAAGCTGTAAATATATTTGCAGCAAATATAAGTACAATTACACAATTATCTTTGATTATAGAAGAAAGGGATTTTTTTTCTAATCATCAAACCAACAAATAATAAATACTTCATTTTCTCTTTTATGTGAAAAAAATATAAAGAGCTTTTAATCAGTGATATAGATATTGTTTTCCTCTAATCAGAGTTTAATGTAGCCATCATACCAATTTTCTAGCATCACCATGTTACCAGATCTTTAATATTATAGCAATATAATATTAAACTACTGTTAAAATGAGATTAAAATGAAGAGGAAAAACTAGAGAATTAAAATGTTTTTTTTCTAATGGTAATTTTGAAGCATTTTGACTCCATTGATATGACGTAAGGTGAATGTTTGCTTTATACTTTAATTTTGGATTCTAACTTGATGCTAAAAATATGATAAATACTTGAATCATAGTTTCAAATCTAACCTTTCATCATACTATGTTTATTTGTCAACCTGCCTTGAGTTTTCTGAGCATCTCATGTAATATTATGCGAATAAACTTTCAAGTTCCTATTCATGGTTTTTATCTGACATATAACTTACTTGTTAAGTATTTTGCATCTTTTAGTACTTGAAAAATTCTCCAGTTGTAATGACTCTTGGGTAAGAAAAGCAACAGCAAGATGGAAATAGTTGTTCCAAAGCTGGAAATTTAAAAAAATACAAACATTGTCAACATTTTAATACTGAAATATATTGATACAGGTAAGTTAGCAAAAATGTATGTATTTATATTGTGTATATTAATGTCAAGAAAACATCAAGCTACTGTATTTTTATTAACAGAATCGTTGTGTAGTGTTGCCAGAGGTGGGTTCCTACCAGTTCGCACCTATTCGGTAGAACCGGTTCGTCAAATCTACCGAACTGGTTAGAAGAGGTTCCACCAGTGGACCTGGAAAGCAGGCCACACCTACAGAAGAAGTTCCAAAAAATTTTGAAACCCACCACTGGGGCAGGCCAAGTTGGTGCAAGGCAGCTTTGCCAGATTTTGTGTGTTTCTGTGTGATACCTGGTTCATTGTTTAGGTAATTGTGAGGTGGTTGCTAGTTCTGTGAGCTTCCTGGCACTGTCTTTTATAATTTCCCACAATGCCTTGATGGTTTTTTATTCCAGTGGCTTTGTCTTTCCTGTTCTTAGGGTTAGGGGAAAAAAACTGGTTTCATCTGAGAGTCTTTGCAAGATCCCCCACTCGGTCACATGGCCGGCAAGCCACTCCCACAAAGGAGGCCACACCCACAGAGTAGGTTCAAAAAAAAATTGAAACCCACAACTGATTGTTGCATTGGGGGAGTTCCATGCTGGATGTGGCTGCTAGATTGATAGTAGATTCCACTTGATCTTTGCTCTCTACCTGTCCATCTTTTGTTATAAACTTCTTTTTTTTACACTTCTGTTCATTTCTTCCTTTGGGTCACATAGAGTGGCTCCGCAGCAGGAAAGGCAGCAAATAAATTTAACAAATAAATATTGCTTTAAAAATGCACTTGTCTAGACATTCTAAAATCAAGTAAAACAGAAAAGGAATGAGCATCTATTTATATTGTACTTAAAGTATAAAAAAAAACCACATTTAAAATCTTCTTAAATGTTTTTTGAGAGCTTCCCCAAAAAAGAGAGGTGTTCTTTATTGTTCTATTGAATACTAAGGGGAAAAAAATCATATAGCATACAAGGTTGAAGATGATATTTTAAGTTTGTTTTATGAGCAAAATAAGGCTTTGCGAAAATTATTCAATGAAGCATCTGAGAAAATTATATGACATAAAACAAGTGACCTTATATTTGCTTAATTAAAATAAAGAAATCCCAACTGGTTCTTGTTTTATGGAACCAAGTTGTCTTCATGACGTTCTCTTGAGTTAGAGCCGAGGTGGCGCAGTGGTTAAATGCAGCACTGCAGGCTACTTCAGCTGACTGCAGTTCAGCAGTTCGGCTGTTCAAATCCCACCAGGCTCAAGGTTGACTCAGCCTTCCATTCTTCAGAGGTGGGTAAAATGAGGACCCGGATTGTTGTTGGGGGCAATATGCTGACTCTGTAAGCCGCTTAGAGAGGGCTGAAAGCCCTATGAAGCGGTATATAAGTCTAACTTCTATTGAGTTTAAATCAGTTCCTGATTCCATTCTAAATGATGATTATTACTGGTTTTTTTTTAATTCAAGACTACAACCCTAAAGATCAATTTGCTAACATACAAAACTGCCCACTCTCTCTGAGTTGATTTGGTTAAAATAGACAGTTTGACCCATTAGTATTTGGATCTTGTTTGGTAGAAATATTTAACAGAATTTTCAAGATGAGGCTGCAGATTTTTGGGATGTCTTGGCTTGCAAAATCCACTTGGTGGGTTTTGCACTTAAACGCCTTATCCATTGAGGAAAAAAAATCTGAGATACAGCAATGTAAATTTCTTACGAAGCCAAAAGTATGAAAAGCTTGAAATAATAGCACGGAGGAGTTCTGGGAAAGGAAAAGGAAGGCTTGAAGTCTGAAGAAGAACCTGCTTATAGGAACATTAATGTGGAGAAAAGACTTGAGATAGGCCACACACAAAAAGCCATACAGTCAAATATTCTTGTCTTAGAAATAAAATGTGTAAAGATCAATGTACTATCACTAATATGCCAGTACATGGCAACTGGTTTAAAAAAAAAACAGATTAGAAAAGCTAATTAAGTTCTTCTGAAATTTGGTTAATGGTATAATAATCTTTCAGAATTCTTCTTCTTAAATAATAAATGTGAAGAACCAATAATGCTGGATACATGAGAAAAGATATGGGTAAGAAATGTAAAATTTACGCAAACCCAAAATCTGAGGGAGAATTTCTACAAGATGTTTTATAGATGGCATTTAGATCCCAAAAAATTGGCTTGTATGTATCCGAACCTACAACCTAAATGCTGGAGATGTGATTGTGCTGATGCTATGTATTATCATATATGGTGGACTTGCAAAAAGGTCAAAGCATTTTGGATAAAAATATGGTGGATTATGCAAAATATCTTTAAAAAGAGGATAAAGTTCACCCCTCAGTTATTTTTGTTAGGTAGAGAACCGAGGTGGCGCAGTGGTTAGGGTGCAGTACTGCAGGCCATGTCAGCTGACTGTTATCTGCAGTTCAGCGGTTCAAATCTCACCGGCTCAAGGTTGACTTCCATCCTATAAGGTGGGTGAAATGAGGACCCAGACTGTGGGGGGCGATATGCTGACTCTGTAAACCGCTTCGAGAGGGCTGAAAGCCCTATGAAGCGGTATATAAGTCTAACTGCTATTGCTATTGCTATAACTACTGATTGTAATGTTATAGAGACTAATTTGATTCTGAACCTAACAACGGCAGCAAGATTGTTGGTGGCGCAATACTGGAAGAAGGAAGATTTGCCTATTATTCAAGAATGGGCATTAAAAGTCACAAACTTAGCAGAGATGGCTAAAATATCAGCATATCTCAAGGATCACTCAGACGAGAAATATAAGCTGGAGTGGAGAAGATGGATTGATTATATTCAAAATAAATATGGGACTAAGAAACTCCAGATAGCTTATGATTGAAGAAGCAAGGAATGATATAATTTGTTTAGAGTTAGCTCAACAAAAGGAGAGTTAAAGTACAAGTGATGATGCTAAAGTCTATTAGTTTACTTTAGAATATGATTGTTAAAGATTTATACCCTGTATTTGATCTGGGAGGTTGGGGGGGGGAGGTGGGTTCGGGTAGGTAAATATTTGTAAAAACTTTTTAATTTTTTAATAAAAAAATAATAAATGTGAAGAAACTGCATGGAGAACAACTTTGGTGATTTCACATCCTCTCTTTATCCAGATAGGATTGAAGGAGCAATCTACTTGTCAACTCTCTGTCTTTTGCTCTACTTTTGGTGGAGCTGTCTTTAATCCACCATTCTTCCCCAGAAGCAGGAATTCCTGGAGGGGTGAAAGAATCCGGAGGTGAGGCATTTGCTTCAGCCAACAAATGGAGCTTTTTGTATACTAATCTGATAGTATCCGAACTGGTTTTGTACTTAAATGTCTTCCCATTTGAAGTAAGGAATTTTTGTGAGTTTGTTTTCTATAAGGGAGAAATTATCCTCCTTTGTCATGTTAAATTTTAGACTTGTGTTTATCTTAGGATCCTGGAATTTCTTTATGTTTCTTAAATGTGGTTTTTAATCTAGTTAAACATTGAGAGATGGAAAATTATTTGAATAGGACATGTTTGGGGTGATTCTCTTTGAATTTAACTGACATCTGGAAAGGGGAAAAAAACCCTGTTATGGCTTTGATTACAATAGACATCATGTTTAAGCTTTTCTCCCTACATTTATTTTATCTTTCTAATCTGCTATCATTTAAATTGGCTTTATATTTAATTGTCTTTCTGTTTAAAGTGAAGGATATCTGTGATCTTAAACAGTGAAACCACTTTTTAAATGTTGATTTGTCTACAGTTAAGAGTTGAAATATGGAATATTGATTTGAATACATGTCATTCTAATTATCAGCAAAGAGCCCAACTGGATTGGAGAAGATGTTACTCATTGGTAACCATAAATCAGAGTTCAGGTATGTGGTGAAGACGAGGTGAAGAGATAGTGATTTTTTTTATCCTTGTCATGAAAAAAGTGGGGATTGCTTTTTTAAGGGGAATATTTTCCTACTTTTTTCCCTTGCCTTTTTGCATCTTCTTTCTCTTTTAGTCTATATTATCTTTTATTATTGTAATCAAACCTTTTAATAATATTATAAAAAAACTTAAATAATATGGATAAGTAAAATACAAATTGTCATTGTGTCCAAACTATATATAAACTCTATACATCTACAATATGCAAATTATTAGTCTATCATAAATAATTACATACATACCATATCTTATGCCACATATAGATAGCGCATTCAATGAGAATCTTTAAAAAAGAGGACCACAGAAATATATATTGAGAAGAGCTTTTAGAAATAAGGAAGACAATATTATTTTACCTGTAGCTCAAAGCTGGTTTGATCAAGGAATTTTTTGTTCAGCATATCTGCATACTGATTAATTGCTCGTAAAAAGACTCTAAAAGATCAGAAGAAAATTACATAAGTACACATTTAAGACTTTAGTACCTTTGTAAATTTGGCATTCAAATTAGTTATAAATCTAAAAGTGCTAGGAAAATAGATGCTTTAGCAATAATTTCAAAATATGTGCAATTTTACCACTATTAAGTATACAGAATTCTATGCAGATATTTCAGAATCAATCAAGGAAATTAGCATATTTAGAATCTGATAAAACAGGAAGCCTTTGGATGAATTCATTTCTCTTTACCATAAGCTCAAGAAAAGATAATCAACAATTCTATGTACGTATAAATATATATATATGTTCCATAAAGCCATGTCTTCATTGTTAAGAATCAATAGCTGATGAACAGTGCTTTGAAAATTCTACTTGTCAAAAGCTTTTATCTTTCTGCATAATTTATGCATAGTTCATCAAAAAGGGTATAATTGGATAAAAACCTTCCAGAAACGGATTTGCTTTCAGCAAGAACAAATCTTACTATTCAGTAACATAATGTTAAGTGTAATTCCTTGGCCCTCAAATCGAAGCTTTCAGATCTCCTTCACCACCATGATGAGAAAACTGAAGTCCTGGGCCCCAAGCAAGGTTGTAACAAGTGAAGAGAATAGTAGCAAGAGTAGATCACATTTCTACTTCTTCCTCACTAAGGCTGCGGCAGGTCTGAGTTCCCCTGAGGCAGAATGGGAGAACTAGCTGCAGCCAACTTGCTGCAGCCAACTCGCCATGGCCAACTTGCTGTAGCCAACTCATCATGGCCAAGTTGCCATGGCCAACTTGCTATAGCCAACTCATCATAGCCAACTTCCCATGGCCAACTTATCATAGCCAACTCGCCATGGCCAACTTGCTGTACCCAACTCATCATAGCCAACTCGCCATGGCCAACTTGCTGTAGCCAACTCATCATCGCCAACTCATCATCGCCAACTCGCCATGGCCAACTTGCTGTAGCCAACTCATCATAGCCAACTCGCCATGGCCAACTTATCATAGCCAACTCGCCATGGCCAACTTGCTGTAGCCAACTCATCATCACCAACTCGCCATGGCCAACTTGCTGTAGCCAACTCATCATCGTCAACTTGCCATGGCCAACTCACTGCAGGACAACTTGCTATAGAATAATTTAACCATTCAATTTAATTATTTAAAATAAATAAAACAATATTTTATTTTATTTTTTGTCATTCACATTCCCATCCTTTTTTATCCTTTCTTTAATGTGTCAGGCCTGCAATTATATTCCTTTTAGAATTTTGGCCTGCCACGCTTTCTCTTATTTCATTATGCTGTTTCTTTAGTATAGTCGGTGGGAGGGGGGAATAGAAGGAGTAGGATTGTGGAATGTATGGTTTTTCATTCTTTAATAGAAGCCAAGGTCATCCTTTGTCTCCGCACTTTCACACCTGACCAGAAGCAGCTGGGCGGAGAAGCCAGCGTGGAAGAAGAAGATTGGATCATGTGATGGATTGTGTGGTGGGGGACAAGATCATGAACTTTTCACTGGATGGGATTCTGATGTCATTTCCAGTATTGGGATTAACACAGATGTGCCTAAGATGTCTCTCTTATTAAATTGGAACAGAAAGGATCGTTTTGCCTTGGACTCTGATTTAATTCTGCATGATACTTGGAACGCTGACATAATGATTGTATTCCATCATTTCTTTGATATTAGTATAATTCTTGTTCCACGGCAAATTGGCCACAGTACGTTGGTTGTGGTGAACTGGTTGTGGCGAGTTGGCTGCAACAAATTGTCATAGTCCTCCCCCCCAAGGACTTCCCCTAACCTATCCAGATTCAGCAAAGCATCCATTCTGCTAACTAAGAGAATAAAAAGCTGACAATGATAGTGAAGAAGGGGGATTGCAATAGCTTCTCCCTTTCTTTTTAAAAATCAAAGATACAAAGTGAAAGTGCCAAAACCTTGCTTTCAAATGTTTCATCAGCAGATTGTTCAAATTGATGTTATTAACATGCCAAATAAAGTCTTGGTAAACTATCCTGACTTACTTTTCAAAAGGTATAAATAATACAAGTCTGAGACATTATCTGAAAGCTTTGCAATCATAAAGAGCAGACTCTAAAAAAAATTCTAATTATCTATCTGGTTTGCATAACAGCTAATAGGATAAAGTGGAACCCACATTAGGACAGAAATAATAAACTCAATTACTCCTTATACATTTCAATGTTAATTAATAAAGTTTAGAAACTGAGAATGTATGATATTTCATAGTCTCTTGAAGAGAAGGGAACTCTTCCTACAATGGAATCAACAGGTCTGCAAAACATTTTTTTTCGAGAGCTGTTTGGGTTATTCCATGTAATCTTTATATATTTTGGTGCGCTGAATCCGAAAATGACCTCCATTTTGTCATAGGACATCACGTTTCCTGACAATTTAGGTAACTATGTTAAATAAGGCAATAGCTCAAAATAAATGAAAATAGACTTATAAAAGTTTTATTACAATATTTTCATGAAAATCCTTTTTTGAACTGAAATGAGCTCACACTAAACTCGATTCTTCTTCCTTGTGAGGCTCCTCTTGGTGCATTTACGCTTGTGAGTAGCATCTGGAATGTCTCTCTGAAGCATCCAAAAGTAGTCTGCCATCATTGTAATGCTCCATTTTCCCTGCTATCTTCTTTCCATCTCTTTAATGTCTTGGTGGAATCGTTCACCTTGTTCCTCACTCAGAGCTCCCAAATTTTCAGGAAAGTAGTCAAGGTGGGACTGGAGAAAATGCACTTTCAAACTCATCAGGCAACCTAAAGCTTGAAATGCTTTCAGCATTCTTCCGACGATCTTTTTGTAGTGAGGATCTTTGTTATTGCCTAAAAATTTCTGTACGACTTCTTTAAATGCAATCCACCTTTCTTTTTGAGGATCCATCATGGTATTGACACACTCTTGATCAACTATAAGCCTTCTAATGTCTGGTCCGACAACACACCTTCCTTCAATTTTGCCTCCGACAGGCATGGAAACTTGGTGACCAAGTATTTGAAGCATTCTCCATCTCTTGGAAGTGATTTTACGAATTGCTTCAGCAATCCCAATTTTATGTGGAGAGGTGGTAGAAGAACTTTATGGGAAGGTACCAAAGTTTCTCGGAAGACATTTTTTTCACTGACTGTTAGCACCCTCAGCTGCCAACTCTTTTTGGTCCAGTGATTTTGTCGGTCTTGACTGTCCCATAGACACAGAAAACAAGGGCATTTGGTATACCCAGCTTGTTGCCCGAGCAGCATGCACAAGACCTTCATGTCCCCACACACTTGCCAACCATGGTCTTCATATTTAAGTTTGCAAAGAACCAATTCCAAGTTCTCATAGGTTTCCTTCAAGTGTACGGAATGACCTACTGGTATGGAAGCGTAAAAACCGTTGTGGAGTAAAACTGCTTTGAGATTTCTTTTTGAAGAATCTATATAAAAGACGCCATTGTTCTGAATCATATTGGATTTTAAATTGTCCCATCAGACCTTTGACATCGATGCAATAAACCAACTTGTCTTCCTGGGCAAGGTAAGGAACGAACTCCTTTTCACGATGTCTGAACCATGAAGATGACACTCCTGGCAACAATAAATTCCTGCTTTTCAGCCTTGATCCGACTAACTCAGCGGCATCTTTGAGAAGATTCAAGTCTCTTACCAAATCATTCATCTCCTCCTAAGAAAACAATTTTGGTCTTGTATCATCTTCAAAGTCAGAACTTGATTCGTCATCTGGTTCAGGAATGACTTCACCTTCATTGGAGCTAGGTATCTCTTCCAAAGTAGCAGGGGGCTTGGATACTGGTATATCTGTGCCATGGGGGATGAGACAAATTGCTGAGTGAAGATTGGGGTATGAAATGGAATGCTTCCATTTGGAATTAAACCCTTTCACGTCGCATGAACAAAAGTAACAGTCATCACTATGGTTCTTTTGCTCTCGCCATACCATAAGGATCCCATAACAGAAAGATTTTTTCTTACCCTTGAACCAGTTTCGGAGGTCTGCAACACACCATTTGCACACTTTATGAGGCGCCCAAACTTTATCTTGATCTCCAATTTTTAGTCCAAAGTATGCAAAGTATACTTTTTTCACAAAGTCTGTAATATTCTGCTGTTGCTTCAACACTATATTCACCACAGATGAAGCAGAAACTGTCTTGCGAATTAATACACTTTTGCGGAGCCATAACATAACGGTTGAAGAATGACGAGCTAACATGAATTGCGATGAAAAAGTGTGAACAGCCTAGAACCAAGAACCTGATGATGATTCGTGCACAAGTATGGCATGCAGGAGAGAGCTGCTCTGTGTCTGTACATGAGACGTCATAGTGCTGGCCACGTCCCCTGCACTGACCGGAGATGCTGCTATCTGCCCTGTGTCTCCCTCCCACTGGATTCTTTGGGAAAGATTAACCCCTTCTACCATTAGAAGCACAGACTTAAAACGTGCTTAGCTTATGTATATATTGCTGGCCATCAGATTTACAGTGCTATATTTTTTTTACATAACTCTGACAAACCCTTTAAGGTTTTTTTGGCATTTTATATCTTAAATGCACTTATGTGAATTAATTAATAGTAATTTGGACTTTAAATTTGGTTAAAAACCCATAATATAAAAAAATACCCAAAATTAAAAAAAAATGATAAATTTGAAGACAATTTTGCATGTTGTGGCAAATCAGGACGTCTAGGAGTTTTTTCAATATTTTATTTGTTTTCAACACACCAAAATACATGGAAATTAGATGAAAATAATCCAACTGAAGACTTGTGGTACATTTAAAAAATATCTGTTAGCATACGTCCTCTGAAAGTTATATCTGAATCTAATAAAAATATTTTCTTTTAATCTAGTTCATTATTTTTGAAAGAAGCATAATTCTTCATATATATCACTGTTCAGCAAAATTTTATTCTACTAATAAAAAATTATTAAGATACAAAGCAGCCATACTGAGTTGGACAATTGCTGGATTCGTGCATCATTCTTAAGTAAAAGCAAGCCAGAATTTGTATGTACAATATGTTGCACAATAAATCATGGCTTATAAATTACAGCTTCTTAATCCATATAGCATACTAAGCCATGACCAAGAAATACTATGAGATATAGTATAAAGTAGTGGCATATAACAGTGTAGAGTAGTACAGCATAATCACTTCATGTTGGCATATTATTTATCATCATGAGGATGGCACACACAGAAGAAACCTACCTAAAATAGAGATGAGTATTTGAAATGATTAGGTGGAATCTGCTATAAAACTAATCCTTTAAATACAATCAAAGATGATGTTCCGAAGATCATCTTGAGTTTACTCACATATTCCTATTTAGTAGACAGCTGACTTTAGAGGAGAATTGCAGGCTTGCTATCTAATTCATAATCAGATACAATTAGTCCTCAATTTACACCAGTCATTTTATAGAAGAGCCTCAGAATAGGTACTTTACGGCCAGTGGTGGGTTTCAAAAATTGTTCAAAGCTACTCTGTGGGTGTGGCCTCCTTTGTGGGAGTGGCTTGCCACCCATGTGACCGGATGGGAGTGGCTTGCCGCCCATGAAGATGCCAACGACACTTGTCAGAACCACCTTAAATAACCTCACACACAGCACTGGCATGCATAAGAATAGGATGTAAACTTGTTTTTTAAAAGGCATCTTTGGTTTGCGTTAAAACAACTTCAACACACGCAATGTTCTGATTGCACCACAAACGCAGTAGTCATCCTTACCTTTCACAGAGGCACTGAGTTTTATAAATATGAGCATGATAGTGTAGAATAATCATATCAAAGGACCAGTGGTGGGTTTCAAAAAATGTTGGAACCTCTTCTGTAGGTGTGGCCTGCTTTCCGGGTCCACTGGTGGAACCTCTTCTAACCGGTTCGGTAGATTTGACGAACCGGTTCTACCGAATAGGTGCGAACTGGTAGGAACCCACTTCTGTTTACAGCCCATAAGGTACTTCTGGTCATTGTAAAATGTCACACATATCTCCACAATCATGTGAAGGCATTTCAGGCACTTGGCAACTGCTTGCATTTTATGACCGGTTGCAGATTCATGAATTCATGATTATTATTTTTTTCCCACTAGAAACCATAAAAAACCACTCATTCAGAATAATGGGATCGCTTTATGACCGCCGTAAAATATGACAGAAAAATGGGTCCAGTCCCATGAATGCCTTGACTTACAACTGGAATGACCAAATTTCTGGTCCCAATTGTGATGATAAAATTAAGATGAAAAGTTAAAGTTAATTATGATATCTCAACACCCGATAGACGATTTCTCCAAAACACATAGACACACACAATGAAGTTTTCATCCTGTTTCTGCCACTTTTGTTCTTGATTAATATAAACAAAACTCATTGCCCAGAGGAGAAATGGTTGAAAGTAAAAGAAAAGAAAAGAAAAGAAAAAAGGTCTTGCTCTTTCTACTCTAGCATTATAATCAAAATTATAATACAGGTGTAGAATCTGTTCTGCTACATTAGCCTGAGAACACTTATGTGGCAGGCACTGCTGGAAATGGATCACTAATGCTGGAAAAAGAACAAAATCTTCTGAAGCTTTAGGTAATCTTCTGACTGAGCCACGCAAAAGCTGACATATTTTCATATTTTAACAGGAGGGAGAACATAGTTTTTTAGAAGCAAGAAAGGGTATGTTAAAGTAATTCTGGAGAGGATGTATTCTAGCAACGAGTGGGGAGTTGGGTCCACATAGCAATATCTGCTTTTTCAGGAAAAGAATGCATGTACTACTTCCTGAAGAAGACTGTCAAAATGCTAACATCCAGCTAACATCTTTTAAATCTCCATGACTAGTGTGTAATGCAGGGGGTCTTCAAACTCATGGACTTCGACTCCCAGAATTCCTCAGGTAGCCATGTTTGTTGGGAGGAATCCAAGATGGCTTCCTCAACTTGGGGCAAGGAGGTGGGCTACAAAGATCCCTCTCTATGATTTGTATCCTGTAGGACAGGAGTCTCCAACCTTGGCAACCCCAAGACTTGTGGACTTCGACTCCCAGAATTCCTCAGGTAGCCATGTTTGTTGGGAGGAATCAAAGATGGCTTCCTCAGCTTGGGCCAGGGAGGTGGGCTACAAAGATCCCTCTCTATGATTTGTATCCTGTAGGACAGGAGTCTCCAACCTTGGCAACCCCAAGACTTGTGGACTTCGACTCCCAGAATTCCTCAGGTAGCCATGTTAGTTGGGAGGAATCCAAGATGGCTTCCTCAACTTGGGGCAAGGAGGTGGGCTACAAAGATCCCTCTCTATGATTTGTATCCTGTAGGACAGGAGTCTCCAACCTTGGCAACCCCAAGACTTGTGGACTTCGACTCCCAGAATTCCTCAGGTAGCCATGTTAGTTGGGAGGAATCCAAGATGGCTTCCTCAGTTTGGGCCAAGGAGGTGGGCTACAAAGATCCTTCTCTATGATTTGTATCCTGTAGGACAGGAGTCTCCAACCTTGGCAACCCCAAGACTTGTGGACTTCGACTCCCAGAATTCCTCAGGTAGCCATGTTTGTTGGGAGGAATCCAAGATGGCTTCCTCAGCTTGGGCCAAGGAGGTGGGCTACAAAGATCCCTCTCTATGATTTGTATTGTGTAGGACAGGAGTCTCCAACCTTGGCAACCCCAAGACTTGTGGACTTTGACTCCCAGAATTCCTCAGGTAGCCATGTTTGTTGGGAGGAATCCAAGATGGCTTCCTCAACTTGGGGCAAGGAGGTGGGCTACAAAGATCCCTCTCTATGATTTGTATCCTGTAGGACAGGAGTCTCCAACCTTGGCAACTCCCAAGACTTATGGACTTTGACTCCCAGAATTCCTCAGGTAGCCATGTTTGTTGGGAGGAATCCAAGATGGCTTCTTCAGCTTGGGCCAGGGAAGTGGGCTACAAAGATCCCTCTCTATGATTTGTATCCTGTAGGACAGGAGTCTCCCACCTTGGCAACTCCAAGACCCGTGGACCTCGACTCCCAGAACTCCTCAGGTAAATATAAATATAATATAAATTTAATAATGATATTAGTTATAGTAATATAATAAAGATATGCTATTAGCATAAAAGAGAGCAAATTTAAGCCTTGCCACCTTCCGCATTAAAGAAGCTGAGAAGCTGAGAAGATGAATGAATGTCAAGCAATATTTGATTTGTTACTATATTTATTTTTTGTATCTATTTACTGACATCCAGGAATCATCTGTATTTTTGCCCAGATATGTTGATTAGGTAGGTTTTCAGATTTTTATTCAAATCAAAATTTTCCAAATATGTTGATCCTATCTAATCAGTCCACAGAGGTCTCATAATTAATTTGACTTTAATACATCCATTAGGTTTTAAAGAAGATGGTTTTCTTATTTTTTTCAACAAAATATATTTCTCGGATGAAAAAATATGATTTTTTTTAAACAAAAAAAAATTGTTTGTTGTCACTTGTATTACGAAGTGTTCCTTTTATTAGGCAAAGGAAACAAATACAGTATGACACTTATAATGACAGTGAATGCTATTTTTATGTGTCCCTTTTCTTAAATATGCCCAGCAATCACATCATAGAATTTCAACTGCCAGGAATTGATAATTGTCTATAATCTTTTGAAATATGTCATATTATTTGATACATCTATCAATAATTCTTTAATTATAACTGCAACAAAAATATAAACTGTGAAGATCTAATTAGATTTTTAAAAATGAAAAGACTATAATAATCTTTAAATTTTTATTTCTTTTCTGTCTTTTCCCCCCTTCTAGATAATAAAGTCTAACAAGTGATAAATCTGCCAACTTGCTTGGGTCATTAGGAGATTGTAGCGTTATATTTTGCATGTTTATCGAAGCTTATAATTTCGTTTCACAAGTGGGTTCAGCATGCTCTTAAATCATAAAGTCAGTTGACTTTTTCTGCTTTCTGGCTGTCCCTGTGTTTTTGAAGCCCAGTATGTAGAATCACTCTTTATGATAGCTTTTGTAGCTACAAGCAAAGCAATTTAGAAAACACTTTTATAGTAGCAATTTCTACATACTGCCTGCAACAAATTGCTTTGCCGTGGAAATGTTTGCAAAATTGTTTAAGTAATACAAATAAATTATCAAATGATCATCACATAAACGAATAGAAAAGTAGTTTTGCATCAACAAATTCACTTTAAGTTAGAAAAAAAACCAGAATGATTTATAGGTAATCCTTACCACTACAAGAGGTCTGGGAAATTCATTGTTAAGTGTTTTGGTTATTAAATGTTATGGTTGTTAAGTGGGACAACACATGACCACACCTAATTTTTATGATTTTTTTTGCTGCGGCCATTAAGTGAAACCACAGCTTGCACTCTACATGGGGCTGCCCTTGAAGAGACTGCAGTTGGTCCAGAATGCAGCCACGTGAGCGATATCAGGTGTACCTCGATACACCCGTGTTACACCTATCCTCCACGAGCTGCACTGGCTCCCTATTAGTCTCCGGACGCGCTACAAAGTGCTGGTGATTACCTTTAAAGCCCTACATGGCACTGGACCTGGATATCTGAGAGACCATCCCCTGTTACACACCTCCCAACGTCTGATAAGAACTCACAGGTTAGGCCTCCTCTGGGTGCTGTCGGCCGGACAATGCCGACTGGCGACCACTCGGGGGAGAGCCTTTTCTGTAGCTGCTCTGGCTCTGTGGAATGAGTTACCGGACCCTTCCCACCCTTGCAGCCTTCGAAAAAGCCACCGAAACCTGGCTGTTTCGGCAGGCCTGGGGTTGCTGATTAATCAGGTTCAACCCCCAATTGAACTGGATGTATGTTGGATTTTTAAACTGTTTGTTATTGTTTGTATTCTCCCCCTGTATGTTATTTTTTATTTTATTCGTATTTGTAAGCCGCCCTGAGTCCCCCGGGATTGGGCGGCATATAAACCCATTAAATTAGGAATTACGGATTACGAAACATCATGTGAATTTCACTTGAGACTGCCTTCTGGCTTCCTTAAGGACTTGGTTTGTTGGAAACTGCCTGGCCAGTTCACAAATGGCAACCACATGAGTGTAGAATGTCATAAGTGATGACACTGTGATGATCCTAAGTGCAAGAGTTTGTAAGTAAGTTACTTTTTTCAGTCATTATAAAGATTTTCAGTCATCCAAGTCATGGTTGTCCCAAAGGTGCTTTTTCAAGAGGCAGATGGACTTTCTGTTTTTTCTTTGAAAACGTTTTGCTTCTCATCCAAGAAGCTTCTTCGCTTTTTTCAGTGCTGTCCTAATTTTGAATGATTGATAAATGAATGGTTGTTAAGATACGACTACTGTGGTCAGCATCTACTCATTTCTTTTAATCTAGGGAGGAGCCAAGAAAACAAGATCTAACATGTGGACACTTTCATGTGAGTCAGGACCAGTGGTGGGTTTCAAAAATTGTTTGAACCTACTCTGTGGGTGTGACCTCGTTTGTGGGAGTGGCTTGCCACCCATGTGACCGGATGGGAGTGGCTTGCCACCCATGTGACCGGATATGAAACGATGAATTAGTACTTAGGTTGGTCCAAGTAGCTATTCAGAAACTCTGGCATTGAAGCATGCAAGTCTTAAAGCTGTCAAGTTACAAGATCCTTGCCAATGGTGGGTTTCAACATTTTTTGGAACCTCTTCTGTAGGTGTGGCCTGCTTTCCAGGTCCACTGGTGGAACCTCTTCTAACCGGTTCAGTAGATTTGACGAACTGGTTCTACCGAATAGGTGCGAACTGGTAGGAACCCACCTCTGGTCAGGACCTCCATGACATATGGCCGATCTATGGGGACCAGTTAGCTATGAACTCCCAAGCTGCTTCCAACTCTGTACTCAGATTAAAGTGTCCCAGGACCATGAATCTGTGAAATTCCACCACCAAGCCAATCACAGCTTTGAGCAGTTCTGAAACAGAAGCTGCTATGCAGCAGGGAGGCTAAAAGCAAAGCGGTAATCCCATCTGTCCTCAAACTTTATAAATAAGGTCTAGCTAACTGTGGAGTAATACTTTTGAAAGCTTCCAACGTGTCCCAGGACCTAGATGACATTCCCTGCTTCTGCCTCTCACCCAGGGTCACAGTTCATGTCATAATATCTAGGTCAGCCCATTGCCAAGAGGGGTACCCTTTTCCCTCCATGCCAGAGGTGGGTTCCTACCAGTTCGCACCTATTCGGTAGAACCGGTTCGTCAAATCTACCGAACCGGCTAGAAGAGGTTCCACCAGTGGACCCGGAAAGCAGGCCACACCTACAGAAGAGGTTCCAAACATTTTTTGAAACCCACCACTGGTCCTTGGATAGGATTATTCTACACTATCATGCTCATATTTATAAAACTCAGTGCCTCTGTGAAAGGTAAGGATGACTACTGCGTTTGTGGTGCAATCAGAACATTGCGTGTGTTGAAGTTGTTTTAACGCAAACCAAAGATGCCTTTTAAAAAACAAGTTTACATCATGTTCTTATGCATGCCAGTGCTGTGTGTGAGGTAATTTAAGGTGGTTCTGACAAGTGTCGTCGGCATCTTCATATCCGGTCACATGGGTGGCAAGCCACTCCCACAAAGGAGGCCACACCCACAGAGTTGGTCCAAACTATTTTTGAAACCCACCACTGCCCCTTTCCCTCCATGCCCATCCAGATCTCAAAAATATACATAGGTTTAGCCCTCTCTCCCATGGAAAAGTAGTGTTTATACAGGATGATCTGGCATTGAATAGCAAGAGCCTGAGTCCAGAGAGTTACAAGGTGGAATTGATAAAAGACACAGAATCTAGGTAGTTCTCAAGATACAAACAGTCATTTAACAGCGATGACAGACCTCTGAATGGCTATAAGAGCCTATTTTGACGTTATGATCACTGCCAGCCCAACTGGGACTTTAGTTTGGCAAAGTTCTATTAGATATAACAAATAAAGGATTTAACTCAATTGGATTTCACTGTCTTTTCTCTAGGCTGGGGATGAGACTACATGCAGGAAATCTTATGGGAATTTACAATAATGACTACAGATTTATTTTAAGTTAATTGGGAAAATAACGTGACAGGACAGTAAAAGCTATGAGAAAAGAGCACTGGGAATAATAGCCATTTGAAGTCATATTTTGTATTTTTTTTTCTGAATATATACAATAATTGCAATGGAATAATTCAAAATTCTACCCACAGTCTATCTCTGCCTACTCAGAAATACAATAAGTTCCTTGAAACTCATGAGAGTTACTTTCAGAGAACTATGTAGCTTTTTCACTTGAAAACTGTAAAAGAAAGATGGAAAAAAATTAAAGTTCAGAGAAAGAGGTAAGGTTTGGAAATTCCAGATACTATAAGAATATAAAGGGACATTTCTACTGAATTAAGTGGCATTTGTTAGGCAGTGGATAAGATTCTCATACAATGATCCATTTGACATTTTTTGTTTGGGAATGAACAGTAGTTTCCCTCTATTTCTTGCACGCTTTACTGGAAGTGTAAAGGAGAGAATTGGCCAGTTAAAAGGGGCTCCTGAGAACTCCTATGTTAGTGTGAAAATGATGAATTTAGTTTAGAAGGCAAAGCCAGGGAGGAAAAGTCACTTTTGACATCATTTATGCTACCTTGGAGCAAAAATCAATATAAGACCTGGTCTTATTTTCGGGGAAACATAGTAATAGTTGTTAATCTGTAAAATATATTTTACAAGCAAAAATTATATAGAATGACACCGTCTGAGCTGTTGGGATTGATAAGAGATGGAACATGTTCAGATATTGTACATATTTAAAGAGGATTACAAACCAGTTGCAAAAGGAGGATGCCATAGGCAGACAGAAAGCCAATAGATAGAAAAACAGCATTTTCCTTAGTCTTGCAAATTACTTCTTACATGCTTTATCTAATCTAATCCATATTTAATTAATGTCTTCAATGAAGTAGTCTCACAGACATTCACATCACTATGTAGAACCGTATAATGATTTCAGTCCTCAGCATTTGAAAAAAAAACACCGTGTTAATTGCAACCTACTGTCATGCATATTAATGTTTCATATATTACCATGAAAAATGTTAATAGATATCATTAGCTTTTAACTACTACTCTGTAGGACTGGGTGAAAATAATATAGCTTTCCAGCTTTCTCATAGTTGGGAAGTTTGGTATGAATACTCTCTCATTCAAAGTCTCATCTATTTCAAGGAGAGGAACTGAAGAAGAGTGCCAACTCCATTCTTCCATGTTAGTACTGTCCAGAGGTGAGTTCCTACCAGTTCGCACCTATTCGGTAGAACCGGTTTGTCAAATCTACCGAACCGGTTAGAAGAGGTTCCACCAGTGGACCCGGAAAGCAGGCCACACCTACAGAAGAGGTTCCAAAATTTTGTGAAACCCACCACTGGTCCTTGGATATGATTATTCTACACTATCATGCTCATATTTATAAAACTCAGTGGCTCTGTGAAAGGTAAGGATGACGACTGTGTTTGTGGTGCAATCAGAACATTGCGTGTGTTGAAGTTGTTTTAACACAAACCAAAGATGCCTTTTGAAAAACAAGTTTACATCCTATTCTTATGCATGCCAGTGCTGTGTGTGAGGTAATTTAAGGTGGTTCTGACAAGTGTCGTCGGCATCTTCATATCCGGTCACATGGGTGGCAAGCCACTCCCATCCGGTCACATGGGTGGCAAGCCACTCCCACAAAGGAGGCCACACCCACAGAGTAGGTTCGAACAATTTTTGAAACCCACCACTGGTACTGTCACTCCAAAGTGTCTGTTTGACAAATATCTTTCATATAGAAGGATAAAAAAGCTGTCCTATGCTCCAGCAAAATACTTAGCATCTACAGAAGAAGTGCCTTCCCTTATCAATGAGCCTCATTGGAGCAAATTTTTGGTGCAAGAATTTCTTCCTCCATCTTCCTCTCTCTTTTTCATTCTTCAGCTGAATGAACCCTTTTTTTCCCATAATGTAAAAAGGTGGGAAGTATTGTTGAGAAAAATAGCTAAGATGGAGAAACTCACCAAGAGCTAAGAACCTCAATTTTTTCCCTTTCTGACTTGGTACAAAAGGACTGAAGTCCATAGACCTCTTCTCCATTCTCCTCCAGAGAGCTTTTGAGAAGGCAAAATCTGCTTCATGAAAAGAATTGAATAACAATTCATTTCACTTCAATATAGAGAGAAATGATGATGGTGCTTTTAAAAATTGAGAATCCCTGCAGTTTAGTTTCACAGAAGCTTTCACCAAGAGAAGGATACCCCTAATGTTAATGAAATATTTATAAAATATGAAGAAAAATGCACAAATACATTTTTTTTTATATATTAAGAAGGAAAGTTATCAAAAGGCCAGTAATTCCTATTTTTCTAAAGGAATGGTTAAAATCTCTACCTCAATTCTCTTTTTGCACTATCCTATTCAAAGGTAGTTGAATGTTTTAATAATTTCTTCACAAAGCTTTATATACAGCACTTGTGTATTCTAATTTTTAATTATTTTTAAATTTTTAATAACAATTGCCTATATTTTGTAATGATTGTTTTTATACTGTGATTCTGATTGTTGTATACGGCTCAGAATCACTTCTGACGGGATGGGCAGCTATATAAATTTGATAAATAAATAATCTAAATAATAAACGCTTTTATAAATCCAATAAATAAAGAAATATTGCATTCTTGATTTATAAAGACATAAATAATTTTTAGAATGAGCTATGCTTCCCCTGGTTTGATACCAACCTCAGCTGTCAATATATTACTTTTTACTGAGAAATGTAGCAACTCAAAAGTGTCCTTAGTCTAACATTGTGTGACATGGTGTCTGGCACTTTGGTGCCAAACAAGCCTTGTCACATAAATGCACAAGTAAATTTTTCAGTCACAGTGTAAATAGCTCAGGCTTGTTAATTATTTAGTTTCACTCATTCCTGAAGTCAAGCACAACAGTATCCTACAGTATTAGCGTTCAAAATGTATAGCGGTAGTAAGTCCTGAAAGTACTGTTTTACAAATTGATCTTCCTACAAAGATTTTTCTGGTTAAATTTTTACATGCAGACCTGAAAATGCTTCTGTGCATCCCAGTGGTGGGTTTCAAAAATTGTTTGAACCTACTCTGTGGGTGTGGCTTCCTCTGTGGGAGTGGCTTGCCGCCCATGTGACCGGATGGGAGTGGCTTCCCGCCCATGTGCCCGGATATGAAGATGCCGACGACACTTGTCAGAGCCACCTTAAATTACCTCACACACAGCACTGGCATGCATAAGAATATGACGTAAATTTGTTTTTTAAAAGGCATCTTTGGTTTGCGTTAAAATAACTTCAACACACGCAATGTTCTGATTGCACCACAAACGCAGTAGCCATCCTTACCTTTCACAGAGGCACTGAGTTTTATAAATAGGAGCGTGATAGTGTAGAATAATCATATCCAAGGACCAGTGGTGGGTTTCAAAAATTTTTAGAGCCTCTTCTGTAGGTGTGGCCTGCTTTCCGGGTCCACTGGTGGAACCTCTTCTAACCGGTTCGGTAGATTTGGCGAACCGGTTCTACCGAATAGGGGCGAACTGCTAGGAACCCATCTCTGGTGCATCCCACATTAAAATGTATTAGTATAGAGAAGAAACTTAGGTATCATCTCTCCGAATAAGCCAAAGTCATGTGTTTTATATATGAAATGAATAAAATAGGTGGATCACCACATTTTCAGCTGATTAACATCTCAAATTGATAGGGACGGAACCTATATAATTGCTCGAATCCAGATAACTATCAGGAAGCATCTAGTGTATACCTGCAGTCTGATATTTATATTTCATATTTGAACTGCAGCTCTCCATGCTTCATTAAGAGGCTGTTTCTAAATTTCAAATTCCATCCGGGCTTTAGAAATGACATTAAAATGGAGGTACTGATAAACAGTGACAGGAAAAACCTTGTCACAACACACTCTTAAAATGCTAGTTAGAATGGGCCCAATGTGTGAAATTCATATCGCCTCTTCTATTGATTTAGAATCCCAAATGCTCCAAAGTATTGATTGTATCTTTTTATGTGATATTAGCAGCCAGTTGGTTTAATAGCAAAAAATAAAAACCTTCAGCAAATAGATTTATAAACAGAGCCTTCTTATACTAAATACACATTTGTTATATTTGGAAAATAATGATGCACACATGCACGCACGCACACACATATTCCAAATTCCTTCTATTATTAATCATCAAAATGTTATTGGAAGTCTTTTTCGTGTCCTTCTTAAGCAACCAGTTTCTCTGCCAGATTGTAATGTCATACTTCATTTTTCTCAACAAAACTGTTTCAGCTGAAATGAAGTGAGATGTGTAATGAACTGACCAACTGAACTTTCCCTAAAAAGAAAGCTGTAAGTAGAAGTAAAAGAGTGCGGGAATTATCCCTATTTTTGTTTGTTTGTTTTTGGCTCAGATTCATACATCTATCCTCATCATACAATTCTCTTTTTAATTAGTGTTATATGTAAAGCATAATCCAAGGGCATTTGATAGTCCCATAGATATTGACCTGTTCTGACCCCCTCCTCCGTCCAGTAATGAAAGCCGAGACAAGCGGAAAATAGAATGTCCTTTAATAACAAGACCAGACTCTCAGTGGCTGAAAGCCAAATAAACAAACAGATAAGGACTTTGGCAGCAACTCCGACAAACCTTGGCAGCAATGCAAACTAACTCTGGCAGCAATCCAGCCTGCCAAGTTCATTTCTCTTTAATCCCCAATGTTGACTTCTGCAAGAAGGGCGTGGCACAAGCAGTCTCTTTTATAGTCTGGGAGAGAAGCTTAATGACCATCAGCTGAGCGTAATTACCTCCTGTAATTACGTAGTTGTTCTTGACGCCGAGTAGCCCTTCGACGGCGTGTATCCGGGAACAACTCACTGTTGATTTCTGAATCACTCTCTCAATTTGAGATGTTAATCAGCTGAAAATGTGGTGATCCACCTATTTTATTCATTTCATATATAAAACACATGACTTTGGCTTATTCGGAGAGATGATACCTAGGTTTCTTCTCTATACTAATACATTTTAATGTGGGATGCACCAGAGGTGGGTTCCTACCAGTTCGCACCTATTCGGTAGAACCGGTTCGTCAAATCTACCGAACCGGTTAGAAGAGGTTCCACCCCACTGATCCAAGGCTCAGGTGCCACCTGGTGGCCAACCAGTCTCTCTGCGCACTGCTCGGAGTCGGAACCCTGTCCAGGGTCCTCCACATCCTCCAGGGCCGACTCATAGGGCCCCTCGCTGTCGGAGTCTGGTGGCAGCTCCAACGGCTCCTGCCGGGCCACAACACTGGCCACTATTGCTTATCGTGATTTTAGCAATCAGGCCTTTCAAATACAGAGTGTAAAATACATAGACCAGGTGTGCAGACTTGCAAGTATCAATTTTGGCACATTTTGATTACTATGCCACAAGGCTGATGAAAGCGCATTTTTACCCCAGGCATGCTCATGCTATTTTATGCAAGTCAAGCTACTAGTGCTGGAATTCCATCACTTCAGAGGTTCATGCAGTAATAAAAATACAGAAGATGTATTTACTCAGGAATGCTTGTTTAAAGGTTCCCTAAAATCTTTTGAATCAGATGGATCCTATGAACTTTGTTGATATTCTTTCTATAATAATTACTAGTCTCTCTGATTGAACTGCTACTTAAAATGAATACAGGAGATGATTAAGGAGGTGGGTGGCATGAATGGACATATTGCTAGTCTTTCACAGGCTGTGAGCTGTCCCTTCCCAGAGAGGTCTATGGCCAACTCGCCATGGCCAACTCGCCACAGGACAACTCGCAAGAGTTACACCAATATCAAAGAACTGGTGGAATAGAATCACTAAAGAAAGGATGTGAAGGGAGGGACAGAATCAGAGGTGGGTTCCTACCAGTTCGCACCTATTTGGTAGAACCGGTTCGTCAAATCTACCGAACCGGTTAGAAGAGGTTCCACCAGTGGACCCGGAAAGCAGGCCACACCTACAGAAGAGGTTCCAAATTTTTTTGAAACCCACCACTGGTCCTTGGATATGATTATTCTACACTATCATGCTCATATTTATAAAACTCAGTGCCTCTGTGAAAGGTAAGGATGACTACTGCGTTTGTGGTGCAATCAGGACATTGCGTGTGTTGAAGTTGTTTTAACGCAAACCAAAGATGCCTTTTAAAAAACAAGTTTACGTCCTATTCTTATGCATGCCAGTGCTGTGTGTGAGGTAATTTAAGATGGTTCTGACAAGTGTCGTTGGCATTTAATATCCGGTCACATGGGCGGCAAGCCACTCCCATTCGGTCACATGGGTGGCAAGCCACTCCCACAAAGGAGGCCACACCCACAGAGTAGCTTCGAACAATTTTTGAAACCCACCACTGGACAGAATGAAATGTAAATGGCAATTTAAAAAGAATATTTTAAATCGTTAAATTGTAGAATTTAAAAGTAAATGTAAAAGTAGAATTGTTAAATTGTCCTACAGCGAGTTGTCCCATGGGGAGTTGGCCATGGTGAATAGTTCTACAGGCCATGACCAGTTAGGCACAGCAAGTTGGCTGTGGCAAATCGCCCATTCTATTCCCAGATTTTGATATATCTGCAGTTTTTCCTGTTTGTCAAGAAGGAAAGACCCATTTCAAAACAAGTAGCAGAATTGCTAGAAAAGGAAAAGCAAATAATCCCAAAACAACAGTTTGAAAAGTTTGGAAAGCTGACAATCTATTTTTAAAAACAAAAATACAGTGAGTGACATATAGCTATATCATGCCATCATTCATTGTCATCATTTGAATGTTGAGTTTTATTGTCTAATTTACTTTGTGCACATTTCTTTTTTCGTATTGTCCTACACTCCCCTTCCTTTTTGATTGTAAGCCGCCCTGAGTCCCCTCAGGGAAAAGGGCGGCCTATAAATAAATAAAACAAACAAACAATCATTTCATTTTGAAAACATTCTATACACTATAAATCTGATTCCTTATGAACAAACAGCAGTTTTAGATTCAATCCACCTACTGGAAGACCATCATTTGATGGCATTTTTTAAAAATAATTTGTTAAATAGGACTTTGCATGATTACCTATTTTCTCATTCATTTTCATCGATATATTAACTTGAAAAAAAAAAGGAACTTCTGAGTTTCACAATGTAGTTCGGCAGAGAAAAAATAAATTTGTGAATTTGTGCAGTGTATCTCCTGTGCTAATCTTCTATAGCTATCGTTTATGGTTTTGGATTTGCTTTATGATTATAAAGAGTAGAAATGCTGAAAGTGAAAGTGGTGGTCCTTTAAATTTGTATAGACTAAGAATATTTAAAATTTTTGGAAGGTGGCTTTAAACCTTGTTTATGATTCAAGGAATAGAGATTAGAATGAAAATTTGTAAAATAAACTAACATTAGTTATAATCACAAAGAAGATTTAAAACCACAGCATCACGGTATGGCATGCCGGTTTGACAAACGCAGATATAAAAAACATTACAGAAGGTGGTGAGGACAGCACAAAACATCATGGGCTGCCCCCTGACACTTCTAGATGAGATCGCTAGGGCTCGCTGCCTTAGAAGAGGGAGGAAAATCCTCAGGGACAACTCTCCCCCTGGACCTCTCTACTCTCCTACCATCGGGAAGGAGATATAGAGGCATAGCCAGCTGCACAAACAGGCTGAAGAACAGTTCTTATCCATGGGCTGTCAGACTCCTGAATGCGAAATAACATGACTATGTAGTACGAAGGACTGGCAGGGTCGGCGCAATGTGTAACATGTTCACACTGGTGCAATAGGCCTGGGAGTTTGTTAATATGATTTATTGGGTTAGGGATTTTCTGTCTTCACTGTCAGTTGTATTGTGTTGGGGGAGGGGTGCACTGAGGGAGCTCAACCAATCTCATTGTACATACATTGTACACTGACAAATAAATAATTCAATTCAGTGACTTGCCTCCTTGACCTACAATGCAGGCTTATAGTTCTTAGCTTGTTAAATGAAAATGCACTCTGGCTTCCTGTTCTAAATAAATCCCACACTCCAGTTCAGATGGATCTATTTCTTTAATTTCCTTATCAATGTAAAATAATAATTATAGGTAGACCACAATTGAGCCCAAAATTTCTTCTGCAAAGTGAGACATTTGTTATGTGAGTTTTATCCCATTATACACCCTTTCTTATCACAGTTGTTAAGTGAATCTGGTTCACCGACAAATGCGCGCCGACAAAAGCACGATGTCAAAAGGAAGGCGATAAATACGCGCTGACAAAAGCGTGCCATCAACAAACGACGTATTGGGACACGAAAACAACATTATAACTCTAATCCTAATCGTGCGTTTTTCAGCACGGTTTTGTGGGTGCGCTTTTGACGTTGCAGTTTTGTTGCCGCGGTTTTGTCAGCGTGCATTTGTCGGGTCACAGTGAATCAGTGAATCTGGCTTCCCCATTGACTTTGCTTGTCAGGAGGTCTCAAAAGTGGATCACATGACTCCACAATCTTACAACAGTCATAAAGATGAGTCGGTTGCTAAGTGTCTGAATTTTGATCAGATGTCCATGGGGGATGCTGCAACATTTGTTAATATAAGTATGAAAAACGGTCATATGTCGCTTTTTTCAGTGCCATTGTAACTTTGAATGGCCTCTAAACAAACTGTTGTAAGTTGAGGCCTACCTGTAGTAGTAAACAATAGAAATAATGTGTGGCTGATTTCTATAAGCTTATTCTTATTTTAAAAACAAACTTTAACATTTGACAATCTAAATGTCAAAAGTTCCTTACATCTCAAATGCCACAATCGCTCATTATTTTGCAAACGCGTTTTTGAATAAACAATAAAATTCCAATATTCACACAGCTGAAATTGGCACTGGAAAAATAAGGTAAGTATTACATCCTATTTTCAAAAATAGCTGTTACACGATAATGACTTATGACAAACTTTGTGAAGCACTCCTATTTTAATTTAACACTTCTACTTCTACTTAATTACTTAGTTCACACCAAAGCTTTTCTAAGTAACAAACACATCTACATGTTCTTGCTCCTGACACTTGTTAAGAGAGTGAAACATAGCAAACACTTCAAATGTGACTAACGCCAGTTCGGTGATTTGTTTTAAATAAGTAAAGAAGAAACTCTTATAAAGCCTCACTCAAGGCTGAAGTATTCAAGGGGTTATTACAGAAAGCATAGTCCATATAGTTTGTGAAAAATAGCTTGCGTTTTTCTTTCTTATCATTGTCATATTCATTTTGGGGGGAGAAATATCTAAGTAGAACGTATGAAACTTAATTTTAAATTCATTTTAATATCACTGCATATCAGTTTTTCAGTAATATATTTCAACTCATTTTTTTATTGCCTGCTCCTTATAAATTCTTTAACATTTTTAGGCAGGTAAAAAGCAATGTATTAAGACAAATTTCATAAGACGTTAAAATCCCATCCCTCTTTTCACCAGCAAGAGAAATCTCTCATTCTGTCTCCAAAACACATTCTTGAAATATCCACAATATGAGATATTTATTTATTTATTTATTTATAAAATTTATATGCCGCCCAATCCCGAAGGACTCCGGGCATTCTGCTAAAGTAAAATGTTGTTTTGCCCACATTTTTACAGTTGTTTTGTGATTAAATTGCAGAGACAGAGAAGCTTTCTAAAGAGAGGATAAGGAAAAAAATATAACTAATAAGCATTAATTCCCTTAAAGAAATTTATATTTTGATTATATCACTGAGCCTTTGCGTCCATTTGCACTTAGAAATTTTTCCTTGGGCAGGGGGTACTTATATGCTATTAGAATTTCAGGAATAAAGTACAGAACCATTAAGTATTTGAACATTTTATTTGTAGTAATGGGAAGACTTAATTTCAGTATAACATTTGAGGTTTACCAAATTAGACACTTTGGAATAAAATAAACCTCATACTTCAAAATCTATCTTACCATACATCAGCGTGGACAGAGCATCTGGCTTGCCATTAAAGAAAAATATAAACAAGCAAGCTCAATGAAATTAAAGCTATTGCATATGTAAAAGGGAAGGTATTGCCCAGAGGTGGGTTCCTACCAGTTTGCACCTATTCGGTAGAACCGGTTCGTCAAATCTACCGAATCGGTTAGTAGAGGTTCCACCAGTGGACCCGGAAAGCAGGCCACACCTACAGAAGAGGTTCCAAAACTTTTTGAAACCCCCCACTGGTCCTTGGATATGATTATTCTACACTATCAAGCTCCTATTTATAAAACTCTGTGCCTCTGTGAAGGTAAGGATGACTACTGCATTTGTGGTGCAATCAGAACATTGCGTGTGTTGAAGTTGTATTAATGCAAACCAAGGATGCCTTTTAAAAAACAAGTTTACATCCTATTCTTATGCATGCCAGTGCTGTGTGGGAGGTCATTTAAGGTGGTTCTGACAAGTGTCGTCGGCATCTTCATATCCGGTCACATGGGCGGCAAGCCACACCCATCCGGTCACATGGGCGGCAAGCCACTCCCACAAAGGAGGCCACACCCACAGAGTAGGTTCGAACAATTTTTGAAACCCACCACTGGTATTGCCATACTTGCATGCTGTAAACACAGTGCTTCTCAGTGGGTGACATGAATATTACAGGGAATATACAAAGACCCTGAATATAATACGAGTCAAGTCAATTCAGGGGAAGGGAAGACAAAGAAGGGAAGAGGGGAGACGAGGACAAAACAACATCTCCAGTCCAATAGACTGAGGCAAGTTGGATTACGGATCAGAGCTATGGCAGTATTCCAATGGCAGGAAAACCGAGGGCTCAGGTTCTCCAATATATTTGCTAGAAAAAGTGCTCCACTCCATTACCTCCCTTCAACATGGTAGTGTTGATATCACTTTATAATCCCTTGGTAAGGCCACACTTGGAATACTGCATCCAGTTTTGGTAACAAAGATGTAAGAAATATGTTGGGACTCTAGAAAGAGTGCAGAGAAGAGCAACCAAGATGATTAGGGGACTGGAATTTATAAATCATATAAAGAATGGTTGCTGGAATTGGGTGGGTATGTCTAGTTTAATGAAAAGAAGGATTAGGAGCAGGGGTGGATTTTAACCGGTCTGCTGTGGTCTGCGCGGACCGGTTCGTCGGTGAACCCGGAAGTAAGTAACTTCCAGGAACGCCGAAGGGTCTACCCGCGCTCCTTACCGGTCTTTGAAGGCTTCTGCGCTTCCACGCAGGCGCATGGCACATACAGCGTCTGCGCGATTCTCCGCGAGCAGCTGGAGCATCACACAGGTGCTAAGACGCATGCGTGAACTGCGTGCATGCATGAGGACGCCGCCAGCCCTGTTCCAACCGAACCGGTTGGAACGGGACAAGCAACCCACCACTGATTAGGGGTGACATGATAGCAGTGTTTCAATATCTCAAGGGTTGCCACAAAGAAGGGGAATCAAGCTATTCTCCAAAGCACCCGAGGGCAAGACAAAAGGCAATGCGTGGAAATTAACCAAGGAGAGAAGAAACTTGGAACTAAGAAGAAACTTCCTGACAGTTAGAACAATCAACAAGTGGAACAACTTGCTTCCAGAAGTGGTGAATTCTCCAAAACAGGAAGTTCATAAGAAGAAATTGGACAACCATTTGTCTGAAATGGTATAAGGTTGGCTTCCTGAGCAGGGGGTTGGACTAGAAGACCTCCAAGGTCCATTCCAACTCTGCTATTCTATTCTATTCTATTCTATTCTAATATTTACTGGAGAGAGCATTGGGCAGAGAATAGGACTGTAACAGTTTAGTTTAGTTTTTTTTAGTTTTATTAACATTTGTATGCCACCCACTCCCTTGGGACTCTCTCTCTCTCTCTCTCTCTCACACACACACACACACACACACCACAAACAAATAGATGGGGACGAAAAATTTCATGTAGCAAATAGGGAAACCTGGCTAATAATATTTGAAAACTTATAGGTAGTCTTCATCTTACAACCACAATTGAGCCCCAAATCTTTGTTATTAAGTGAGATATTTGTTAAGTGAATTTTGCCCCATTTTCCAACTTTTTTGCCTCAGCTGTTAAGTGAATCATTGCCGTTGACAAGTCAGTAACCTGGTTGTTAAGTGAATCTGGTTTCCCCATTGCCTTTCTTCTCAGAAGGTCGCAAAAGGTGGTCACATGCCCTTGGGACCCAGCAACAATCATAAATATGAATCACTTGCCAAACATCTGAATTTTGATCACATAATCACAGAGATGCAGAAAAGGTCATAACTGTGAAAAACAATCCTAGGTCGTTTTTTTTTCCAGTGCTGTTGAAACTTTGAACGGTTGTTAAACAAACTGTTTCAAGTCGAGGGCTACCTGTATTAGCAACTAGGCAGGCCGAACAGTTTGAGGACGGTGATTTTCAAAGAATAATGATCATTCTGATCAAACAAAAAATGTTTGGTAAAAAAAATAATAATATGAAGAATGAGGTGCGAAAGACCCAAGCAATACTTAAGGCTTCAATATACAGAAACAGAAGATGACAGAATATACAGAAACCTACATAAAGCAAAAGTCATTTGCTTTGGGAAGATGACTAGCCTAAATAATGCTGTAATAAATCTCATTACGGTTCTCCTGCTTCACACGATAGGTTTAACGTTCAAAAGATCTTAAACCAATTACATCTTTATAAATTATTTCAAAGGTATTTGCTAATATGCGGAGAACTTTCATCTCTTGCTAGAGTATTACTGTACTGGTTAATCTTGACAGACACAGTATTTTATTAAAAAACATGTTCTTTTACATTTTAGGTTCTAAAAATCCATTTTTTTCCCTTCCTGTAAAATATCAGGGGCCTAGAAAGATCAAGAGCTGATGCAAATAGCTGAGCCTAAGCATGTCTACTGCAAATAATACTCAAATGTCAGCTGAGTCCCACCCACAGATACACAAGGAAGGTGTATTCTAACACCTTTATGCTCTAATTATGTGTTTTCTTGTATTGAAAATAAAGCTAGCTTGCACAGACTTTGAATTTCTGCCTGCTTGCTGTTGAGTATGAGTGAAGTTTGACAAGCCTAATTTTATTGTTCGTATTTAAATCTAGATTTACTCAAAAGGAAGATTGTCTTCGTGCCTCCCACTAATTACCCATGGGTAGGGTTGATTTCATACAACTCTTGTGGAGAATCATCCTTTTTCCTTCTTGCAAACAAATAAGGAAAAAAAAAGTTCAGAAAAGAAAGAACACTGAGAATATTAGAGGCCTAGAAGTAGAGAGAGAGATTATTTAAAATATTGGAGGCCTAGAAGGACAAGGAGCTGTCTTCTTGTCCTTCAGTAGAGACAGATTACTTAGATTTAATTGTGGTTCTTTCATCGCATATGTATCATCAGTGGTAGGTTGCAGGCGGTACGCCCCGGGTACCGTTCCAGTGCTCTGGAGGGCCCACCTGCCCGCCGTCTTTACCTGTATTTGAACTCTTCGGCGCTTCCGTGCACGCACATGGCGCATGCAGCACCTGGGCGACACTCCGCCGAGCAGCTGGAGCATCGCAGAGGCGTTGCTGGAGGGTATGATGCATGAGCGCTGCGGGCACATTCATGTGGTGGATGCTGGGCCCGGTTGCACCGGGATATGGAACCCACCATTGTATCATATATGTCTCACAAACATGGATTTTTCTCCTACAGTCATCTGCAGAAAGTTCAAGAGCAGAGTGACATTTCGGAAGAAAAGACCTACATAGTTTCTTCAGTACTCCCAGCAATGCTTAAAAACAAAATACAGAATGTCTCAGAAGAAAATGAATATTCAAAGGACTGCTCAAGGAACCTCAGTAAGCAGTAAGTGTTCGGAGACTACAACTAGTCCAGAATGCAGCCGCGCGAGCGATATTGGGTGTACCAAGGTACACCCACATCACATCTATCGTCCGCGAGCTGCACTGGCTTCCTATTGGTCTCCGGGCGCAATTCAAGGTGCTGGTCATCACCTTTAAAGCCCTACATGGCCTAGGACACGGATATCTGCGAGACCGTCTTCTGCCACATACTTCCCAACGACCGATAAGATCGCACAGGGAGGAACTTCTCCGGGTGCCGTCAGCCAGACAATGTCGACTGGCAACTACCCGGGGAAGGGCCTTCTCTGTAGCCGCTCCGACCCTCTGGAATAAACTGCCCCCAGAGATCCGGACCCTACCCACTCTCATGGCCTTCCGAAAGGCTCTTAAGACCTGGCTATTCCGGCAGGCCCCGGGCTGTTGAACTCACGATTGAGTTCCAGCCCCGATCAGACTGGGTGTATGTTGTGGTCTTTTTAATCAATGTTTTTTGTGTTTTTAACTTCTATTTTTTAAATGTATTGTTGTAAGGCGCCCGGAGTCCTTCGGGATTGGGCGGCCTATAAATTCATTAAACATCAACATCAACAACATATAGGCAAGCAACATGTTACTTATTATTGTGGTCTCATCACATTGTACTTCTGGATGACTTGCAAGCCAGGCTCACTGACTGAGGGACCATCAACTTGATTTGGAAGTACTTAATAAAGATCAGAGACTGAAATGAAGTCACAAAGCCTATACCTACAGCTTAAGAATTTATAGACCATAAAGGTGGGCTCCCCAAAAAGGGGATGATGGTGTGGCTATTATTCTTATGGAATAGGCCCATCTGCCTTTGGTAAGGGAGTTTTGTCATTATAGAATCCAAAATGACTTATTTCTGTGAAGAGCTGGTGACCTTTCTTTTTGACGCTCATAGCACTCCGGTAACTAAGGTGTTTTTCTAATCAGTGTGTCCTACAAACATAAAAAGACAAAACTAATTGAACATTTAATGAATGCCATGATGACATATTCACTGAAGAAGAAAACAAAGACAGCGACATAATATCCTGACTGAAGTAGGATAGTTATTACCTTCAGAAGCAATGTGGCAGCTGGAATTTATTCATTTTTTTTTTCATGGCACTTAGGTGGCTGTTTTAGTTAGCTAAAGATCATTTTGGTTTTTATTTTTTAAATGTTTTGGAAGGGAGGCTTTGGTGGAATAGCTGGGGTGAGAAAAGGAAATGTGCAAAAAAAGAAGAAGTGAGTTTTACAAGGGAGTAGAAAGCTACATGATGTTATGAGTATATATGATTGGCTATGCAAGAAGGCAGGTCAGTAAGAAACAGAATAAGAAAAAAAGGACATTATTGGAAGGGAAGGGAAAATAGGAATGGCAGTAGATTGGGTCCAGAGCTTGAGCCACCAAATCCTTAGATAGCAGTTAGCAATAGTTAGACTTATATACCGCTTCATAGGGCTTTCAGCCCTCTCTAAGCGGTTTACAGAGTCAGCGTATCGCCCCCACAGTCTGGGTCCTCATTTCACCCACCTCGGAAGGATGGAAGGCTGAGTCAACCTTGAGCCGGTGAGATTAGAACCGCTGAACTGCAGATAAAAGTCAGCTGAAGTGGCCTGCAGTACTGCACTCTAACCACTGTGCCACCTCGGCTCTAGAGACCCATGGAACTAGTAAAATTGATTTGTACATAGAGGATAAAGGCAAATTACTACTGGAAGATAACAAAGCAGCAAGATGACACTTGGTTGGACAGCAGTGGTGACATTGGAGGAGAATCCAATTCTCCTAGGTTTGTTGGTTGGTTTTTTTAATAGATAAGATGTGATCTGGATATTGTAGGCATTGACACCTGTTGTGGCTTGGTAGGAGCCTTTGGAGCTGCTATCAGACTGACACAGAAATCTCCTGTGAGTGGTTTCAGGATACTCAGAGGAGAAGATAACAAGCAGCTGTGGCTCGTTAAGGATCTCCTCCTGCGGATAAAAGACTGATGGTGCCACGCCTTAGTTGCAGAAGTCAATGTCATTCGTTCGTTCGTTAGTTCCGTTCCTGTTCTAGTTCGTGTTCATGATTCAAAGAAGCACTTGGATAAGTGATTTGCGGTATATAAACCTGGTTTGCTGTGAGAGTTTGTTTTTGCATTTGCTGTTTAACTTTTTGCCAGAGAATTTATCTATGTTTATTTTGGGCTCACAGCCAGCAAAAGCCGGGACTGATAAAGACATTCTGTTGCAAGCTGTGTGTGGCTGTCATTTCTGAACGAGCAAGGAGGGGGGTCAGAACAGACACCTATCTTTTACTTTGGTCAAATCACTTTCTCTTCAAACTGCAGGTTGTGATTATACTGGATCTCTGTCAGGGTGAAGGACCCATTAAGATGGTCCACCACAGGCAACCGATGTAACTGGATGGCTTTCAGAGGATGGATGGATTTTCCAAATGATTTGGTAGAATGTTATGCCTTGTGGACTTTTGAAATGCAAAGACCACTTGATGAATTTGCTTCTGCAAGGCCTCTTCCCTGTCATTTTAGGGCTTACTGGAACACCGAATATGGAAGACAACACAAAGAAAAGATACTTCAAACGGCTGTATTGTAAGTACGGTAAGTGTGAACTGACTGAGAATTGGCATGAGTTCTTATTTGGGTCTTCGGGGTGGTCATAAAAAGCAGAGGAGCTTCTGTTATATTGCATCTGTGAATTCCCAGCCAGTAGGGCTGCCTAGGATGACCCAGAGCCTTTCAGGGAAGAATGAAAGGGAGAAATCACGCGTAGGTCATCCAAATAAATGTGTAGGCTTTCCTTCAGGTATATAATGCATATTGATTCTGCCCTGGATATCAGTTGACTAGAGATTGTGAGAACTGATGAAATGGGTATAATTCTGCAGCACGAATTTCTGTCACAAATCAAATTCTGTTTTATCTAGTAAGAGATATTAAAAATAAACTTAACCCAGAATGTCCAAATTATGGGTTAAACGAGAGTTCCAGCGAAGAGTTTTTTGAGATCTTTATGAAAGTTGTGAAATAGCAGGACATGGTCCAAAGGTTTTACAGATTAACAACAACAACAACAGCAACAATAATAAATCATCTGGTTACCTCCTGCAAAACGATTGAACAGACTGACTACACTCCATGGCATGACAAAATAGCAACAATGGTGCATTGGAAGATCTGCAAGAAATACCATTTGACTGCAAGCAAGAATTGGTGAGACCATAAAACAGACAAAATATATAGAAGAGGAAGAAGCCAGAGGTGGGTTCCTACCAGTTCACACCTATTCGGTAGAACCAGTTCATCAAATCTACCGAACCGGTTAGAAGAGGTTCCACCAGTGGACACGGAAAGCAGGCCACACCTACAGAAGAGGTTCCAAAATTTTTTGAAACCCAGCACTGGTCCTTGGATATGATTATTCTACCCTATCATGCTCATATTTATAAAACTCAGTGCCTCTGTGAAAGGTAAGGATGACTACTGCGTTTGTGGTGCAATCAGAACATTGCATGTGTTGAAGTTGTTTTAACGCAAACCAAAGATGCCTTTTAAAAAACAAGTTTACATCCTATTCTTATGCATGCCAGTGCTGTGTATGAGGTAATTTAATGTGGTTCTGATAAGTGTCGTCGGCATCTTCATATCCGGTCACATGGGCGACAAGCCACTCCCATCTGGTCACATGGGCGGCAAGCCACTCCCATCCGGTCACATGGGCGGCAAGCCACTCCCACCCGGTCACATGGGTGGCAAGCCACTCCCATCCGGTCACATGGACGGCAAGCCACTCCCATCCAGTCACATGGACGGCAAGCCACTCCCACAAAGGAGGCCACACCCACAGAGTAGGTTCAAACAATTTTTGAAACCCACCACTGGAAGAAGCTAAAGTGCTCTTGGACTTCAGAATTCAAACAGATAGACACCTTCTGCATAACACTCCAGTCTTAATAATTGTTGATAAGAAAAAGACAAAAATGGACACTGATGATGTTAACTAGTTTGGTAATGAAACATCTGGAAGAATAACTAATTATCTGTAGAAGTATTTGGAAGAAAAAGTGAATTTTTAAGAGTTTACTATAAATTAACTTTTTCTTTACTGATTAGTATTGCTGTGGTAGCTATCAGGACTTAACAATTACTGTCTAATTCAATGAGGAAAAAAAACAAGGAGATAATGATAAAATATTTTTTTTAACCAAGGCATAGAAAGTTTTCTGAAATTGGCCCTCTTCATTAAAAAAGAGCATCATTAATTTCCAAAAGTTTCTTATGATTCACAAAGACTGGTATACACACAGCACTAAAAAAAATAAACAAATATTTAATCATGTTAAAAGCATTGTAATTTGGCTTTGACTCATTCATCAGTAGAAATTATACACTAGAGGACAGAAATCTAAACAAGTATTGCAGCATAAACTATGATGAATGCTCAGCCCTAGACAGATTGTAATATTATTTCTACACATGGCTGAAGCTTTTCCTAAATTACATTACTGTAAAATAAAGCAACTCAATATAGACTTAACACCCTAAGGAGGAAATGCCATACAAAATAAAATAAAAGAAAGCTATATAATTGATTAGGATTAGTAACATTACAATATTATCACTATTGGTATAATGATATTATACAAAATTTGAGAAGTGTTTTGAATGTATATCTGTTGATTAATATTGAACATGTAAGAAAAAAAAATGTTATAAGGCTTAAGAAATATCACAGACCAGTGATACTTCTGTAGAAGTATTTGGAAGAAAAAAATGAATTTTTAAGAGTATACTATAAATTAACTTTTTCTTTATTGATTAGTATTGCTGTGGTAGCTATCAGGACTTAACAACTACTGTCTAATTCAATGAGAAAAAAAACAAGGAGATAATGTTAAAATATTTTTTTTAACCAAGGCATAGAAAGTTTTCTGAAATTGGCCCTCTTCATTAGCAATAGCAGTTAGACTTATATACCGCTTCATAGGGCTTTCAGCCCGCTCTAAGCGGTTTACAGAGTCAGCATATTGCCCCCAACAACAATCCGGGTCCTCATTTTACCCACCTCGGAAGGATGGAAGGCTGAGTCAACCTTGAGCCTGGTGAGATTTGAACCGCCGAACTGCAGATAACAGTCAGCTGAAGTGGCCTGCAGTACTGCATTCTACCCACTGCGCCACCTCGGCTCAGTTTGGTGATCCAAACTGTTAATCCATCTGTTCAGTTCTATACAGATTTTTTTTTTCTACGTAAGGAAATAATATATTCCTAAGTGCTAGAAAATCAGCACCCATAAACTCTGAATTCCCAAGTGAATTGCACCACTGTGTATCTTAAAATCAAGTACCTAAAAAGATACATAAAGTACATGTTTCGTTTAATAGCTGACTATTGGTACGGACAATTTATTTATTTTCTTGTAAACCATCACATCACTTTCATTTTAGGCAAAGCTAGAAATAATTAGGCTAATTTAATTTCCCCAATTTTCTTTTCAGATCATTGGGTTAACAGCATTTTTAATCATTTCCTGACTAAATTTGGACAGCCATCATTATATCTAGCTAGTACTTTTAGAAGTGCTAAAAATCAGTCTTGCAAACAGCTAGAAGAATACTGCATGAAAGGCCACAGCACACTTGAGTTTGCCCAAGTCAAAAGGATTCAAACACCATTTACTGCTCATAAAGGGATCATCAAAAGGAAAAGAAGAAAAGGACCTCTCCAACCAACTAGGTGTATAGAACAGATGGCGAGAATAAGAGCCGAGGTGGCGCAGTGGTTAAGGTGCAGTACTGCAGGCCACTTCAGCTGACTGTTATCTGCAGTTCAGCGGTTCAAATCTCACCGGCTCAAGGTTGACTCAGCCTTCCATCCTTCCGAGGTGGGTGAAATGAGGACCCAGACTGTGGGGGCAATTTGCTGACTCAATTTGCTAAAAATCTGTAAACCGCTTAGAGAGGGCTGAAAGCCCTATGAAGCGGTATATAAGTCTAATTAATAAAAATAATAAATAATAAAAATAAATATACAGAAAAGCTGTATGCCAGCAATAAGGAAGTCTACCCTCCTCAGGATCAGGAAACAGAAACAGAAACAGAACCAGTCATCCTTCGAAAAGGTCATATGGGCAATGAGTTAACTGCCAAATAATAAGGCTCCATATGTTGATATCACCAAGATAGAGAAAGAAGTGTGGCAAGGTTGAATTTTCCCCCCACCCTTCTTATTCAACCTGTAAAGTTGAAGTGAACATGAGAAAGCTGGAACTTGAAGAATTTAAAAAAAATGGAGTAAAGATTAGAAGAAGGAATGTCAACAGTCTTTGCTATGCTGATGACATGTCTCCTCTCAGTAATCAACGAAAGTATAAAACATCTGATCAAAAAGATGAATAGCAATAGCAGTAGCAGTTAGACTTATATACCGCTTCATAGGGCTTTCAGCCCTCTCTAAGCGGTTTACAGAGTCAGCATATCGCCCCCAACAACAATCCGGGTCCTCATTTTACCCACCTCGGAAGGATGGAAGGCTGAGTCAACCCTGAGCCAGTGAGATTTGAACAGCTGAACTGCAGAACTGCAGTCAGCGGAAGTAGCCTGCAGTGCTGCATTTAACCACTGCGCCACCTAGGCTCTTCTGAAAGAAGAAAGCAAGAAATTTGGCCTCTTCGTGAACATCAGAAAGAGCAAGGTCATGACCACTACAAGGAATGTAAATGTCAAAATGCCAATTGACTGTAAACAGATTGAATGTGCAAGAATTCACTTTCCTAGAATTGCGGATTGATCAAAGTGGTGAATGAAGTCTAGAAATAAAGCATCAATATGCACTGGGTTGCACAACAATGATGAACATTAAGAATAGAGTATGAAAAAGCAAAATTTGGCAACTAAAAGCAGATTAATCCACACTATTGTGTTTCTCATAGCTACATATGGTTGCAAAACTTGGACCACGAAGAAACTAGACGGGAGGAAAATCAACTTGTTTAAGCTGGTTCACCGACAAATGTGTGCTCAACAAAACCGCGGCGAGAAAGACGCGAGATCGAAATCGCGCCCACAGAAGCGCGCCGACAAATGCGCGCCGACAAAAGCGCGCCATCAACAAACAACGCAAAAACAATGTAATAACCCTAACCCTTACCGTAACCCTAATCGCACTTTTATGGGCGCAGTTTTGTCTGTGCTCTTTTGTGGGAGCGCTTTCAACATCGCGGTTTTCTCACCGTGGTTTTGTCGGCGCGGTTTTGTCGAGCCCGCATTTGACGGGTCACGATTTAAGCTGTGGTGTAAGAGAAGGCTCCTCTGCATTCCTTGGATAGTAAAGGTGACAAACAAGCATGTTTGTGTAAAACAAAACATTGCTTGAAGGCCAAATCACAAAATTCTCCCTTACTTATTTCAGCCATATCATGCACTCCAGTACTCCAGTTCTGCTTCAAATGGTCAGCGGTGAAAAGGAAACAAGGCCACCAAAAACCAGTGTGGTGAGACACCATCAAAGCCAGATCATAAAATAACCAAAATAAGCCTAAAGATTGAAAAATATGAAGAGCTGGTCCATAGAATTGCTGACATCAAAAGGACAGCATCTTTAATTTTAGAATGTCTTTCTAAGAAAAAAAAGTTCAGCACAATAATAACTCATGCAAGGTGGTAATTAATAAATGTCCTCCCTTCTCTCTTTTTATTTTGCACATGTACTGCTAGTACCTGTAAAAGGAATCTATCAGCCAGACTGTCTATAGCACAGGTGTCAAACTCATGGCATCATGTTGTCGTGATGTTTTTTCCCTTTACTGGGTTGGGTGTGGCCTGCACGTGAAGTATCCAGCTCATAGGCTGCCAGTTTGACAACCCTGGTCTATAGTATTAGGCAGAATTATAAGCTTATATTACTTGGTGCATACCAGAGGTGGGTTCCTACCAGTTCGCACCTATTCGGTAGAACCAGTTCATCAAAATCTACCGAACCGGTTAGAAAAGGTTCCACCAGTCGACCCGGAAAGCAGGCCACACCTACAGAAGAAGTTCCAAAAATTTTTGAAACCCACCATTGCCACACACACACACACACAAACACAAACACACACACAGAGCGAGAGAGAGAGAGAGAGAGAGAGAGAGAGAGACTGACAGAGAGAGAGAGAGAGAGAGAAAGAAAGGAATAAATAAATAAATAAATAAAAAAGAAAGAAAGAAAAAGAGTGAGAGAGATGAAAGAAAAAGAAAGAAAAAAGGGACAGAGAGACAAAAGGAAGGAAAGAGAGAGAGAGAGAGACAGACAGACAGACAGACTGACACAGAGAGAGAAAGAGAAAGAAAGGAAGAAATAAATAAATAAATAAAAATGAAAGAAAGAGTGAGAGAGAGATGAAAGAAAAAAGAAAAAAGGGACAGAGAGACAAAAGGAAGGAAGAGAGAGAGAGAGAGAGAGAGAGAGAGAGAGAGAGAGAGAGAGAGAGAGAGAGAGAGAGAGAGAGAGAACACATGGCCGGCAAGCCACTCCCACCAGGTCACATGGCCGGCAAGCCACTCCCACAAACGAGGCCACACCCACAGAGTAGGTTCCAAAAAAAATTGAAACCCACCACTGGGGCATACAATAAGTAATGGGGCATCAGTGAAATGCTAGAATTTCAAAAATCTGCATTGCAAGATTTGTTTTGCATTATTCCACAGTAGCCACATTTTGTACTAACTGAAGCTTCAAAGTGATCTTTAACGGTAATCCCTCAAAAGAGTGATCAAATAGAGCATATATACTGTAAATAAAGCAAAGCAAAACAAAATAAAAACAATGAGTTATATAAAGCATTGCTGTAATCCAGGGAGGTGATTATCAGAGCATGATGACAATTGGCAGCGATTGAAAACAATAATCACTGTAGCAGGTGAAGTGACTAAAGTCATGTGGCCCTCAAACTGCTATACTATACTATACTAATACTAATACTTCAAACTATTCAGTTTTTAAATCATGGAAGGAGCAGACAGCCTAGTTGTAATACATGAGGAAAAACCCCTACATAAAAATACTTTCAATTTCAAGATTTCTGAAAATTCAGCATTCATTGCATGTTTAGAAAACATTAGTTCTCTTAACATATTTTGAATGTTGCCAAAGGCAGTGTTTTTGCCTTCTAATAAAGAATAAATATGACAGATTTCAAGCACAGGAACACAACTTTTTTTTTTCTTTTGGAAGCAAATAGCGTTTAATAGGAGCCATGAGAATAAAGTTTAATTGGATTTGCAAAAATCTTCAACAGATTCCCCCAAACACCAGAAAGAGCTAGACCGAGAATTAAGTTCAGAAAATTAAAATGTAGAAAAGAATCTTAAGTATAATATCGCTTAGGACAAAATATTCAAAATAATAATGCAGAGGACTTTACCTAACAATATACGGGCAGAGACTGCTCCTTTCAATGACGATATGTGGTTTGAATTTTTTCTGAGTTCAACCCGCCACCAAATCAAGAGCCAAGGTGGCACAGTGGTTAGAGTGCTGTACTGCAGCCACTTCAGCTGACTGTTATCTGCAATTCGGCTGTTCAAATCTCACCGGCTCAGGGTTGACTCAGCCTTCCATCCTTCCGAGTTGGGTCAAATGAGGACCCGGATTGTTGTTGGGGGCAATATGCTGACTCTGTAAACCGCTTAGAGAGGGCTGAAAGCCCTATGAAGCGGTATATAAGTCTAACTGCTATTGCTAATGCTACTGCTATAAATCAACATTTTATACTACATCAGTTACATCCTAGAACTTACATCCCACACGAATACAATGGTCAAACCAGATGATGCTAATTAGATTTGCAATCGTTGTATTTATCAATACATCATGTGGAGAAAAAGCCGGATCAAGCCTGCATGCTGTATGTGTTTCATGTACTAATGAACCTACTTCACTGCAAAATTAAAAATCATTCCACCTTTATGTCTCAGCAGGTGGCAGCATCTAGCTGATCTCATCTAAGTTTGGAAGCTAGGGAAGATCAGGCTACCAAGCCAACTTGAAAGTTTAAAAAAAAAAAAACAGAATACCATAAAAGTATATTAGAAATATAGGTTAGATTGGAAATCTGAAATACTTCCAAGAAAGCAGCAATTGCAAAAAAGGTAACGGATTGCTCCTCCTGAAATTAGATGTGTTTTTTCCCCCATGTCGTTGCTGAGAATCTTGACTTAAGGGTATCTTTACCTTTTTAATAATAGTATATTATAATATTATAATAGCACAGGCTATTAAATATACTATACATTTATATAGCCCCCCTGAATTCAATATAGCATGGGTGACTATATAAATGTTTTAAGTCAGTCAGTCAATCAATCAATCAATCAATCACAAGTTTTATAAGTTATAATTCAAAGCCATCATTAAGGCTATTTACTTGCCCTATTCTCTTCTTCTATTTTCTCAGTTATTATTCAAATCCTTACGTTATTCAATCAGAATGGTACTTACTTTCCAATCCAAAAAACAGCACTGATTTTCTGAAATATACATTATTGTGGAGTTGTTGTTTTTTTAATTATTGTTTCGACATGGAAACTTGTAGGGTATATCATTTCATAGAAGCACCAGAGAACAAATGAGAGAATATTCAAAATATCAAATTCTTTTTCAAAGAAACCTAGAATTATTTCTATTTCTGGAGAACTAATTAGTAAATTACGCATAATGAAGAGGCATTGTTAGCAGCATTTGGGGAAAAAAAGAAGCATGTTATACTACTTATTCTATGTGAGCTGGCAAAGAATTGAAAAGATCAGTTCAGTTCCAGAACTGCTACTCATTATTATTAAAAACAAAATAAATTCTGGACAGTCACACTCTTTTTCAAAGAATCATGGAAACATAATTGAGAATAAAAACTGCAATGCACAATTTTGCACCAGACAATATGTACATAGCTGAAATATTTTACTCTCTGCACATCTCTTTCTTGAGAAGAGAATCATCTCTTAAAAAAAAAAATACTGCAACAACTTCCCTCAAAAAAAATAATAATCCAAGAAATGATGAATAATATATATTGTACTTCCTTTATCAAGTGATGTAGGATAACCAAGAGTATGAAAACCTTTCCTAGTTTTGCATTTTTTAACTTGGCAGGGATAAAATAAGATTCTCTTATGCCTAACCTACATCAAATTACAAACGGAACATCACATGCAATTTAATGTCAATAATTTTAATAGGATTGAAGGATCAGATGATGCAAAGAAGCAACATTAAAATAAATTATCATACACAAATTTAAAGCTGATTGTTTGTTGTAAATCATATGAACTAAGTTTACGAAAAAAAAAACATTTTTGAAAAGATGCTTATCAATAGCAATTGAATGTACAATTTAAAGACCAATTCCTTAATTTTAACTGTAATCTATAGACACAAAAATTCATCTTAGAGAAAATTTTATATCAAAAGATATTTTCTGCCAGGGCATAATACTTCAGATCTTGACATAAGTATAGCTGAATACTAGAGCATTGTTTTTTTTTAAAAAAAAACTCTTTACTGGAGCTTCTCTATTGCAGAAATGATTTGAAGTTACATATTTAAACCCTTAATGAAAAAAATGAAAAGCTGCTTAGACCTCTATGCAAGGAAGATCATCCTATACTCATAGTCAGACCAGTATGATTATATCCATTACTCAGATACATACAGAACACCTTAATGGATGCTTTTAAGGAAGCTACTTTTAGTAGTCTACCCACAAAAGCATACTTTGATTAAACATGCTGATTATTTGATGGGAACACAGTGTTAATCTATGGCTACAAAATAGGTGCTAAGTGTGGTAGCACAATTTCATTAGAATGGAAGCTGCAGTGCATCTGACGAAGACATCTGCTGATTGCTGGGAAATACAATTCACAGTCATATAATTTAAACCTCAATGTAATATGGACAAACGATAGGAGAAAAAAAAAAGTAGTAAAAATCATTTCTATTCAACTGATGAGTCAAAAAAACTTTTTCACATACGAACTTACTCCAAAAGATTTTTCAAGGAACTTTTCTATCTCTGTTGGAATTATTATAAAAGGAGGAACACTTAATAAATATTATAGATTGTAATTACAACAGAAAGCTTATTGAGAGACCGCCTGCTGCCAATTACCTCCCAAAGACCGTCAGATCTCTCAGGGTCGGCCTCCTCCGGGTTCCGTCCACCAGCCAATGCCACCTGGCTACTACCCGGGGGAGGGCCTTCTCTGTAGCAGCTCCGGCCCTTTGGAATGAACTCCCCGCGGAGATCCGGACCCTCACCTCTCTCCAGGCCTTCCGGAAAGCCGTCAAAACCTGGCTGTGCCGGCAGGCCTGGGGTTGATGAGTTCCCTCCCCTCTCGACTGGTATGGCTGTGTGATTTTCGTGTATTTTAATTATGTGTACTGTTGTTTATGTTCCCTTTCCCCTCTGAGTTGTTCGCTGCCCTGAGTCCCTCCTGGAGAAGGGCGGCATACAAATAAACCAAATAAAATAAAAAATAAAATAAAAATTATTAAGTCAAGAAGGCAATTTATTCCTGTTTGCTGATCTGCTAGCCAGGGGAAAGCATTCGCTTTCTCAGGCTGGCCTAAGCAATTAGTTAAACAATGGTTTACTAATTCAAAGTTTACTAATTGAAACAAGAGGCAAGTGATACTGTATTGCCATGTCTGAATGAGATCACTGGCAATTTTATTAGTTATTATTTAAAATCTCTGTTATAACTCTGTTTGGCAAAATATTTAGTTTAACCAATAATAACAACAACAAAAGCTTTCCTCTGTGTGAGACACAATGTTGATTATGAAATTGGGTAAAGACAAAGGTTTAATGATGCATGTGACAAAATAATAATATCTAAGAAAATGTATTGAATTTTTGGTACTTACTTATTCTGCATCATGTTCATTATAACCCAGTCAGAAGGGTAGACATTCTTTCCAATAAGATTTTTGAACATGATGAATGTTTCCATAAGGAAGTCCTAAAAATAAAAAGCAAAGCATACGACCATTTTACATAAAGGATAAAAGAATAAAATTAAAAAGTTGCCTTCATTTGCAAGAATAATAGGAGCAATGGAAGAAAAGACTCAATTCTTCCATTAAATTGAAGAAACTATATCTTGTTGAACAAATAAACGTATCTGATCTCCTCTAAACAACATTGTATCATGCAGCAATATCCCCAAGAATCATATCATAATACATTTTTATTAGTAATGCCAGCTCCAAGCAAAGCCGATTTGTAAGAAAACTAATACTGCAGGAATAAACAGTCTTTAAATGTCTCAGGTTGTAGTTCCAAAGTTCCAAATCCCTCACCATAGAGAAATACAGGTTTGTTTGTTTTTTACTGTACATTGGGTTTTATATCAACTGACATCAAGTTGTTTTTTTATTGGGTTTAGATAGATAGATAGATAGATAGATAGATAGATAGGTAGGTAGGTAGGTAGGTAGGTAGGTAGGTAGGTAGGTAGGTAGGTAGGTAGGTCGGTTGATCGGTCGGTCTTTGGTTATTCGGGTTTTCTCCCGCGTAAAATTGGAGGTGTCTTGGCGACGTTTCGACGAAGTCTCATTCGTCATCTTCAGGCTTCGTGCTTCGTCGAAACGTCGCCAAGACACCTCCAATTTTACGCGGGAGAAAACCCGAATAACCAAAGACCTACATACTAACACCCATGAAAACCTCAGAAAAAAAAATAGATAGATAGATAGATAGATAAATAAATATAGATAGATAGATAGATATAGATATAGATATAAATATAGATATATAGATACATATATATATATAGATAGATAGATAGATAGATAGATAGATAGATAGATAGATAAGATAGATAGATAGATAGATAGATGATTGATAGATAGATAGATAGATAGATAGATAGATAGATAGATAGATAGATAGATAGATGATAGATAGATAGATTATAGTAAACACAACTAGCATAGTCAATGATTGGGAATTGAAAGATTCAGTTCAAAACATCTGGAAAGCATGTGCAATCAAGACGTCATCATATTATAAATTGATTTATTTTAATGTGGCGTAGGGTTTCATTGGCACAGCATCATACTGTCCAAAACCTTCTACATTCAAAAAAATAAAATAAAGCATTTATTTTCAGTCAGATTCCAAATTCAAAGAGAGCTTAATTATGTTGCTATAATATTCTTAGTGTGTATCAATGAAAATCAGGGTTTTGACATCAACAGCATACCTTCCATCTTTAAAAATGGTTAAGTGGCTGTTATTAGCATACATTGCTAGCATTACAAAAAGTAAATATTTCATTTTGGTCATCACACGATCACTTGGTCGCCACGATGTAAAAAAGATGTGGAGACTCTAGAACAGCGGTTCTCAACCTTCCCAATGCCGCGATCCTTTCATATAGTTCCACATGTTGTGGTGATCCCCAACCATAAAATTGATGTCTCAGTTCCTAAGACCATCGAAAATATGTGTTTTCCGATGGTCTTAGGCGACCCCTGTGAAAAGGTCGTTTGACCCCAAAAGGGGTCCCGACCCACAGGTTGAGAACCACAGCTCTAGAAAGAGTGCAGAGAAGAGCAACAAAGATGATTAGGGGACTGGAAGTTAAAACATAGGAAGAACGGTTGCAGGAACTGGGAATGTCTAGTTTAATGAAAAGAAGGACCAGGGGAGACATGATAGCAGTCTTCCAATATCTCAGGGCTTGCCACAAAGAAGAGGGAGTCAAGCTATTCTCCAAAGCACCTCAGGATAGAACAAGAAGCAATAGGTGGAAACTAATCAAGGAGAGAAGCAAGTTAGAACTGAGGAGAAATTTCCTGACAGAACAATTAATCAGTGGAACAACCTGCCTCCAGAAGTTGTAAACGCTCCAACACTGGAAGTTTTTAGGAAGATGTTGGATAGCCATTTGTCTGAAATAGTATAGGGTTTCCTGCCTAGGCAGTGGGTTGGACCAGAAGACTTCCAAGGTCCCTCCCAACTCTGTTATTCTATTTTATTTTAAACATTTAAATATTTCATTGGTGTTCCCCTATTTGAATTAATACATTAGTTTATTGTTTTCTGCCACATCATGGTGAAGCTTGATGGTTTTTCCAGAGCAACCCTATTACTTTTTCTGACTTAATTATCATATTACCACTTTTTTTCAATCAGATGGATGCTTCACTTTTTAATGAAATGCTTGATCTCCCCGTTTTACAATTTATTAATTGTACAGCCATAATCCTAACAGGATATATACTCAAGTACATAGGGGCTGAATTGAACTTGTGTAATTTATCCTTGAATATTTTATTTTTCCAGGTGCATCCTTTATTAAAGGTCCTGTTTCTTTCGGTTCCACCACAAAACCGCGGTAGACTAAAGCGCGCTCGACGAAAGCGCATACATGACGTCATCACAGCGCGACGAAAACAGCACACTGTGAGCGGTAAACTTAAAATTAACGCGTAAATCTAAACCTAACCCCCCCAAACCTAACCCTAAACCTAACCCTAAGCCTAACCCTTAACCTAACCCTATACCTAACCCTTAACCTAACGCTAAACCTAACGCTAACCCTTAACCTAACCCTAAACCTAACTCTAACGCTTAACGTAACCCTAAACCTAACCCTAACCCTAAACCTAACCCTAACCCTAAACCTAACCCTTACCTTTATGTGAATCGGCTTGCTTTAAAAGCACTTTATAAAGCGCCCTTTTTTCTCCGCGGTCGTATTTGTCGCGCTGCTGATGACGTCAGGTACGCGCTTTAATCGGGCGCGCTTTAGTGGACCGCGGTTGTGACGGGTCACGGTTTCTTTCAACTCTTGGGTTTACGTACCTTTCCTAAATTTGGAGGCTGAATTTTCACATACTTTGAAAAAGGGTGCCTTTATAAAAACCCTTTATTAACTGCAGAGCAAGAACATCGCGGACAATCATTTATTGCCACACTTACATATATTTAAGCAATGTACTTTTAAGTTATACACTCTAATATTAGAAGCAGAAACAGTAATGACACTGGCAATTCAGCAGAGAAAATTATCGAAAAAGAAGACTTACTCCATTAGCACCAAGTCCATTGTGCCATTCTGTTTCTGGACTATTATAATTAAGATTAATGGTTATAAGAGCTCATACTTCATTGCCTAAACAATATTTTTTCTGTTCTTTTCTCCTCCATGTTGTTATGGCCTGTAAGCTTATAGTAGCTTATCAGTCTTATGAAGGCTGTTCAGAGAGGGTTTTTTTTTTTTCAGATGAAGAGTAATTAGAGTGGCTTTAAAGAAAGAGAAGCTAAGTGGTTTCTGGCGCACTACCATGGGATACATGACTACTGTTCTCTGACCTCTCACCGTCACTACTTTTTCTCTTTCCTCCCCTAACAGCTTGCAATAAGTAGTTGGATAGAGAAAATAAGGCTCAAGCAGTTAAATTAAGGATTGATTCCTTATTTATTCTTTCTCGCTAGTTTTCTTTCAAGAGAAAGACTGTATAGTATCAAGAAGAAAAAAAGACCTGGAATGTTCCTTGCTGAATGCTTCCAGTCTTGAATTTTTATTTTATTTTATTATTTGTATGCCGCCCTTCTCCGGGAGGACTCAGGGCGGTGAACAATTCAAGGGGGAAAAAGGGCAACATAAAAAGACAAAGTACAAATAATAAAAGTAGACAACAGTCGCACAACCATACATGTCGAGAGGGGAGGGAACTCATCACCCCCAGGCCTGCTGGCAAAGCCAGGTTTTGACGGCTTTTCGGAAGGCCTGGAGAGAGGTGAGGGTCTGAATCCCTGCGGGGAGTTCATTCCAGAGGGCCGGAGCTGCCACAGAGAAGGCCCTCCCCCGGGTAATAGCCAGGTGGCATTGGCTGGTAGATGGCACCCGGAGGAGGCCAGCCCTGTGTGATCTAATGGGTCTGTGGGAGGTAATTGGCAGCAGGCGGTCTCTCAAGTACCCAGATCCAATACCATGAAGGGCTTTATAAGTTACGACTAGCACCTTGAAGCATATCCGGAGACTGATCGGTAACCAGTGCAGCTCGCGGAGGATAGATGTAACGTGGGTGTATCCCGCAGCCAGAGAAAGTAAGCTATATTATTTGTTGATTTATTTTACAAAGGTAGATGCTACAGGAAGGCCGGAGGGTGCAGGGTATAGTTGGGTGCAAGCTTTGGATGGTTGGGTCATGGATATGTCAGTGAGGCGTAAGTGCAGAAAAAACGAGGCAAGGATAGCGCGGCAGGACCTGATCTCAAGAAAGCGAAAGAATGGACAGCACAGGCGTGTGTGAACTCGGGAAGGCCAGAGAACATACCAGAATGACTCACAACTTTCCCTACCAGATTCCCTAGCAATAGCAATAGCACTTAGACTTATATACTGCTTCACAGTGCTTTACAGCACTCTCTAAGCGGTTTACAGTCAGCATGTTACCCCCAACAATTGGGGTCCCCATTTTAATGACCTGGGAAGGGTAGAAGGCTGAGTCAACCTTGAGCCGTTGAGATTCGAACTGCCGAACTGTTGGCAGTCAGCAGAATTAGCCTGCAATACTGCATTCTAACCACTGCGCCACCACGACTCTTTACTTACTTGATTTACTTAGTTGATTATGTGACTGAAGGATGCTGCAGCTGTTGTGAGTGCAAATCACTTGGGAAACATTAGCATTTTGGTAGTAGCAATAGCAATAGCAGTTAGACTTATATACCGCTTCATAGCGCTTTCAGCCCTCTCTAAGCGGTTTACAGAGTCAGCATATCGCCCCCACAGTCTGGGTCCTCATTTCACCCACCTCGGAAGGATGGAAGGCTGAGTCAACCTTGAGCCGGTGAAATTAGAACCGCTGAACTGCAGATAACAGTCAGCTGAAGTGGCCAGCAGTACTGCACCCTAACCACTGCGCCACCTCGGCTCTTCAGTAGCAAGCGACAAATCTGTATATGATTCTTCTCAATAGTTTCCTTCCCATGATTTACTTAACCACGGTTTACGTAATATTTTCAATTTCCTGGGTTCTCATGGTACATAATTATGCTATAAAATGTAGTTAACTACTCTGCAATTTACCATGACATATAAATACTGCCTAGAATGTAGACAAGTTGCAATTCCAGCAATGGCCTGAGATTTCACACCTTTGCCTTAATGTCTTTGGAAATAAGTTTCAAGAACTACTGTCCCCTCCTTCAGCCTGACCAACCTCTTAAGATAGCAAGCAAACTCTTTTCAACCTTTTGATAAAGAAAACTATTATTCTGGCGGGCACAAGGGACTGGATTATTTCAGCTTCATTATGGTCTTAAAAATTTAAGGTAGTCAGCATATAAATCTTTTATATTAATTAATCCAAACCTAGACACAACTGATAAAATATGCTAAAAACAAGGTATTGGATTAAAAATCCTCCCTTGGAAGATAAAATAAGACTTTGAAAAGAAGAAGCAAAATTACAGAATGTGTAAGCTCCAAAACTTCTGTAAAGTGTTATCAGTTACAATTTAATTATTTTTAAAAAGTACATTTTGCTATATATGCAGTGTTTAAAAATAATAAATCAGTTTAACATAGCAGCCAATTAACTATGCTTTTCCAGAGAAGTATGGTAAGCAGTCAGTGCAAAGCAAAACTATAAAAAGATTGACACAATATGCATCAGTTTCTATTATACTGTATACAATTTTATTATGTTTATTATATAATATTATGTAATTATTATATGTATTTATTATTAATTTATATTTATTCTTTTAACTACTACATTTATATATTAAAGCCTTGTGTCAGATGGACATTAAATTATTATGTCACAAAGTATAGTGAATAAAGAAGTCAGCTTTGAAGCAGAGATGGGTTCCTACCAGTTCGCACCTATTTGGTAGAACCAGTTCGTCAAATCTACCGAACCGGTTAGAAGAGGTTCCACCAGTGGACCCGGAAAGCAGGCCACACCTACAGAAGAGGTTCTGAAATTTTTTGAAACCCACCACTGGTCCTTGGATATGATTATTCTACACCATCATGCTCATTTTTATAAAACTCAGTGCCTCTGTGAAAGGTAAGGATGACTACTGCGTTTGTGGTGCAATCAGAACATTGCGTGTGTTGAAGTTGTTTTAACGCAAACCAAAGATGCCTTTTCAAAAACAAGTTTACATCATATTCTTATGCATGCCAGTGCTGTGTGGGAGGTAATTTAATGTGGTTCTGAAAAGTGTCGTCGGCATCTTCATATCCGGTCACATGGGCGGCAAGCCACTCCCATTTCATCACATGGGCAGCAAGCCACTCCCACAAAGGAGGCCACCCCATAGAGTAGGTTCGAACAATTTTTGAAACCCAAAACTTTGAAGGATAGAAGGAAGACTCACTACTAAAGCAACAAGTCAGATCAATGAAACTTGCGCCTAGGCCAAGAAAATAACTTGTAAAAAGGCTCAGAACCAATTCCCTCTTCCTTCCCAATTCTCCTGAAGAGAAAAGGAGGGAAAGTAGCACATTCACATTTGCAAATGTTTGCTAATGTAGCTGTTGCAATATATGTAGATTTATTTGTCTGACCAATGTCTATTTTGGTCTATCTGATAAGGCTGACACAAAATTTAAAGCTTTTTTGAAAGTATTTATCATCTCTTCGAAGAGATTCAGTGGTGGGTTTCAAAAAGGAACGCAGTTAGCCTGCAATACTACACTCTAACCATTGCGCCTCTGTGGCTCTATAAGGCAGATATTTGCCTTCTGTTCTTGTGAAGACTCAGAGTTGCATCCTAATGAAATAGAACAGTGTGGCCTGCAGACTGGTGCCAATCCATGAATTGTTCATTACTGGATTGCAACAAGGTGAGCCAAGAATTTGAGAGTGTTTAGAAAATTTTATAGCAGCTTGTCCTTGTTGTGATAATCATCAGATTCGTCTCACTGACCAAGACATAGACTTGCTCACATGTTGTCGAACATGCAAGGGGACACAATTTGCATTGTACTTGAGAGACCACCTGCTGCCAATTACCTCCGACAGACCCATTAGATCTCACAGGGTTGGCCTCCTCCGGGTGCCATCTACCAGCCAATGCCACCTGGCTATTACCCAGGGGAGGGCCTTCTCTGTGGCAGCTCCGGGCCTCTGGAATGAACTCCCCGCAGGGATTCGGACCCTCACCTCTCTCCAGGCCTTCCGAGAAGCCGTCAAAACCTGGCTTTGCCGGCAGGCCTGGGGGTGATGAGTTCCCTCCCCTCTCGACTTATATGGTTGTGCGACTGTTGTTTACTTTTATTATTTGTATTTTGTTTTTTATGTTCCCCTTTTTCCCCCTTGAATTGTTCGCTGCCCTGAGTCCTCCCGGAGAAGGGCGGCATACAAATAATAACATTCTATTCTATTCTATTCTATTCTATTCTCGTCAGGTTCAATAGGATGATATTGCAATGAATTATATTTTAGGGTTAGTTTGTCAGCTGTATCCCAAAAATGTATAAACACCTGAGAAAATGTAGGCATTTATTTTTGTAATTTGTTATTCTTACAATCATTTTAATTTTCAATCAAGCCTGTTTTTAATTTATAGTTTAACATGATTAGCTAAATTAGGGAAGTAACGTGTATATTATTTATTTTTATCCCTAATTTCTCCCATCAAAGGATGATTTAAATTTAATTGTAACTTTACACGATAAATTGTTAGAAGTGATATAGCATCGCTTTCTGTATTTTGGATAAAAGTTAGAAATGGATACTCTTGAGATTTCTCAAATTGATTTAAAGCATCTTCTCGTCAACATAACTTTGTAAGATTGGTTTTCCAGCTCTGAGTGTTACTAAAACAAAACACAGAAACAGTTTAGATATTATTATCCTCCGTGACAAGCACTGTCACCAATCTAATCTAAATTAGATAAATTTACAAGGAAGAGGCAAACTAACATTAAAAACTTTAAATGTAGATATATGTAGTGTTTATTCTAAGTTTATAGCAATAGCAATAGCAGTTAAGACTTATATACCGCTTCATAGGGCTTTCAGCCCTCTCTAAGCGGTTTACAGAGTCAGCATATCGCCCCCAACAACAATCCGGGTCCTCATTTTACCCACCTCGGAAGGATGGAAGGCTGAGTCAACCTTGAGCCGGTGAGATTTGAACAGCCGAACTGCAGAACTGCAGTCAGCTGAAGTAGCCTGCAGTGCTGTATTTAACCACTGCACCTCCTCGCCACCTTATATAAAGATAAAGGTAAAGCAGTCCCTGCAGATTTTACTCAGCTAGTTGCTGCTGACTATATGGGGTGCTGCTCATCTCCCTTTCAAGGCCATTGAGCCAGCACTGTCTGAAGATATTTCCATGGTCATGTGGGCAGCAGGACATCACAGAGCACTGTTACCTTCCCACGAAAGTGGTACCTATTTATCTACTCGCATTTGCATGCTTTCAAACTGCTAGGTTAGCAGGAGCTAGGGTGAGGATGGGAGCAAAACACATGGCCGGCAAGCCACTCCCACCAGGTCACATTACCAGCAAGCCACTCCCACAAAGGAGGCCACACCCACAGAGTAGGTTCAAAAAAAATTTGAAACCCACCACTGATAGTAATGATATATCTGACCCTTGAAACTTGGACAGATGCATGAGTGAAAATAGTGCTTCAGAGACCTTGGTTCCAAACTTACACTAATATCTTAAATATACTTTTTACATGCCTTGCGCATTGGTGCAATGTAATTAGCTTCCATAAGCATTCTCAGAGCCGCAATTTAAAAGATTTGATGTAGTTATATTGTTTTTATGGTAAACTGAAGCAAAATATCTTTATCTTTTTTCAGATAAAACTGTACTTGGCAGGCAATAGTAAACATTTGCTTCATGTGGCCTTCTTGTTTCACACATTTTAAACCTTACCATTTAAAAAAATTAAAAATCGCATCAGTTGTAAGGAAAATTAACTGCTTTCAGTTCTTTGCTCTGAAGCACCACCTTGCAAAAAGCTTGATTGGGATAGCATTTACAACAAACACATATAATATTACACATGTATTCTGAAAACTATTACAACTCTCTTTTTAGAAGATTGTAAGACAGCCCATTAATTTTCAAGTTCAGTAAATGCTGAATTACACTAGCCGATCCGAGCTGTAAAAAGGGCAGCAAATTGATATAGAAAAATCATACTTTGATGCCGTATTATTGTCCGCATTTTTGCAGCTCAGATCCTAACCTTGATACTAGGAGGCAAAGGAGAATGATGCAGAAAATCAGTTTAATAAACTTCATGATTTATTTGT